>NC_062214.1:83154206-83457237 GCF_902686445.1 Sciurus carolinensis
CTAATGGTTAAAATTTTTAAAACTGACCATATAAAGTGTTTACAATTATGTGGAAGAACTGGAACTCTCACACAGTGCTGGTGGGAATTTAAAATAGTGCAACCACTTTGGAAAACAGTTTGTTGGTTTCTTAAAAATATAAATAAAAGTCTACCATGTGTTCCAACTTTTCAAATTCTACATATTTACCCAAAAGAAATGAAAGCACATGACCATGCAAACACTTATAGATCAATATTGAAAGGAGATTTATTTGTAATAGCCAAAAACTAGAAATGACTCAAATGCCCATCAACAAATGAATGGATAAACAAATTGTGATATATCCATATAATGGAATACAAGGCAGCAATTAAAAGAATGAACCATGGATGAATACAACCGCATAAATGAAACTCAGGACAATATTCTGAGTGAAAAAAGACAGACAAAAAAGAATGCAGGATTGAGGATATAGCTCAGTTGGTAGAGTGTTTGCTTCGCATGCACAAGGCCCTGGGTTCAAATACCCAGCACCGCAAAAAAAAAAAAAAGAATGCATACTATATGACTCCACTTACTTAAAATTCTAGGAAACAAAAACTACTCATAACTACTCATAGTAACAGAAAACAATCAATGTTTACATGATATGGTAGGCAACCTCTCAGCTAGGATCACCACCTCCTGGTGTTCATACCTTTGAGTAACTCCTTCTCTTTGAAAGTGGGCTGGTCTTTAGAGTGATTCATTTCCAATAATCAGAAAGTGGTAAAAATGATGAGATGTCATTTTTGAGATTAAGCTATGGTGACTTTCTTCTTGCTGATTGATATGCCATCCCCCCCCCTTTCTCCCGGCTCCTCCCATTCTCTTTGAAGAGATTGACTGCTATCTTGTGAGCTGCACTAAGGAGAGGCCACATGGCAAGTAACCGAGTGAGGCCTGTGGCCAATAGCTAGTGAGAAACTGAAGCTCAGTTCAACAGCTTCTGAAGAACTAAATCCTTCCAGCAACCATGTAGGTGAACGTGGATGAACAAACTCCCCAGTCCAGCTGTTGGATGAGATCACAGCCTTGGCCAATGCCTGGCTCACAACCTTGAGACAGAGGCCTTCACGTCAGTTGGCCCCACACCCTTGATCCAGAGAAAATGATAGATGATAATTGTTTGTTGTTTTAATTTTGTTACACAACAATAAATAACTAATACATCTGTAGAATACAAGAGGCAAGCAAGAGGGATTGCAAATGGGCATAAACTAACTTTTGGGGAGAATGGATATGTTCATGACCTTAATTGATATGATGGCTTCATGGTTGTACTCAAGTCAAACTTAGTAATTCATGTACTTTAAATATGTGCATTTTATTGTTTAGTGATTATATCTCAATAAAGCTGTTATATAAAAGATTGCTATAAGATCAAGAAGAAGATTAAGAATACATCAGTGAATTCAACAACATTGAGGACAATGGTCAAGGATGATCTACAGTCTGGGTTTGCCCAGGAGTGAGGTGGTTCCTTGAATACGAGACTTTTAGTTTTAAAACCCAGGAAAGCCCAGACAAACAGGGATGAGCTAGTTACTGTACTGATGACACTAGCAAGAATGATAGTGGGGGCTGGGTTTGTAGCTCAGTGGTAAAGTGCTTGCCTAGCATGTGTGAGGCCCTGGGTTGGATCCTCAGCACCACATAAGAAAATAAATAAATAATATAAAGTTATTGTGTCCATCTACCAAAAAAAATTATAAAAATAATGTCAGGGGCATCCATTGAGGAAGTCAATGACAACCTGGACAAAAGCTATTTTAGTGGAATGCTGAAAGGAACAAATTCTTGTAGCATAGGTCAAGACAGAATGGGAGAATAATTGTGGACACTGAATACAGTTATCTCTATATCCATGGGAGATTGGTTCCAGAAACCCCTTGGATACCCAAATCCATGGCTGTTGAAATCCCTTATATAAAACGGAATAGTGTTTGCATATAATCTATGTATAGGAAATATATCTCCAACATACTTAATTTTCAAATTGCTTAGAATACTTAATACTCTGTAAATGGTGTTACACTGTATTGTTTAAGGAATAGTGAAAAGAAATTTGGCCAGGCAAGGTGGCACATGCCTATAATCCCGGCAGCTTGGGAGGCTGAGGTAGGAAGATCACGAGTTCAAGGCCGGCCTCAGCAACTTAGTAAGGCCCTAAGCAACTTAGTGAGACCCTGTCTTTAAATAAAAAAATATAAAAAGGGCTGGGGATGTTACTCAGTGGTTAAGCACCCCTGGGTCCAATCCACAGTAACAAAAAAAAAAAAAGAAGAAGAAGAAAAAAGAAAGAAAGAAAAGAAATCTGTGCATGTTATGTATAGTCTTAATTTTTTTTCAAATATTTCAATCTGCGGTTGGTTAAATCTGGGGACATGAAACTCACAAATAGGAAGAACAACTATGTAAACAACTCTTTTGAGAAGTTTTGTTGCAGGAACAAGGAGAGAATTGTGGTCATGGCTGGAGGGAATATGAAGTAAGTTTTAAGATGGGAATCAATACAGCCTGTTTTGAGTACTAATGGAAATAATCCAGTAGAGAGCAAGGTTCTGATAATGCTGTAGTATGCAGAGAAGAGATAATCACACAACAGCCCTCAAGTAGACCTACTTATCAAATCAGTTTCCACATGTGGCCTGAGGCTCCCTGCCAGGCCACAGAAGCTCCCTGTGGGCCACGTGACCCAAACAAAATTGTAAGTCCTTCCTTTAATTCTTAACAGGCAAGTGACTCATGCTTCTGTAGTCATATTTTTAGTTTACTAAAGGTTACTTACCAGGAACCTCATGCGTGATTCATGGAGGGTTACTAAAATGTGCTGTTCATATACTAAAATTACCCAGGACTCTGATTGTGTCCTTTGCTAAGAAACCTGGCTGCCACACAGCACAGAGCAATGTTGTCAAATTCCTGGCCTTCAAGCAC
This sequence comes from Sciurus carolinensis, assembly GCF_902686445.1. NCBI lineage: Eukaryota > Metazoa > Chordata > Mammalia > Rodentia > Sciuridae > Sciurus > Sciurus carolinensis. The sequence continues at coordinate 83,157,168 of NC_062214.1, forward strand.
ACTTGCAGATGGCTAGAATTTCACAGTGTTGGTGAAAAGCACATGGTCAATACTTCATTAGCATTGCCCTGAACTGGACGTGGTGTTTTTCATTAGCAATGGCCTTGTTATTTTTATTACAGAAGTCTCTTTTAGTTTAGCTTTAACATTATTCGTGTAGTTTTTTGTAGGTTGTTACAGTAGTCTCACAGTCTGTAGTGATCCAGATTTGCATCAGTATTATTTAACCTATAATTTTCTTATATTAGATCTCAAGATTATGTAAATTTAGTGTTCAGACATGAGTCACTCATATCCTTATTGCCTATAGAGGAACATGTCATGTGCGATGGGCTGCTAGTGAGTATCAGCTACTTTAATAAATAAAACAGGCTGGGCACAGTGGTGCATACCTGTAATCCCAACTACTTGGGAGGTTGAGGCAGGAGGATCACAAGTTTGAGGCCAACCTGAGAAACACAGTGAGAACCCCGTCTCAATATAAAAAGCCAAATTGTTGATTTATTTTTTACTTTATAGGGAATTGTTTTATGGTATAAAATCCGTTTGTATGTTCATATTCTGCTACAGTAACTACTAAGTGAATCATTTATATTGCTAGCAGCATCATAAATCCAACCTGTTTTATTTCTTTCCATCTTTCGAAATCCTTGAGTTTTTCCCTAGAGGAAACTAGCAGAGGAGGGAGAGCACAACATCACATCCTGCCCATGAGGGTCACAATAAAAAGGTTCAGGAGCCCCTGTCTAGAAGAGGTTTTTAGGGTTTCGTGGGCTAGGCCTTTTGCCAACCTAAGCAGAGTTTACACCTCCCCAAATTGTGCTAGCTGCAGTTTTCCTAATTCCAGCTGGCCCCAACTAGTGCCCACTGCCCCCTACCTTCTTTCTAGAGACCAGCCCAGAATAATGAGCTGACATTGCAGTTTAGGGATTATATCAAATCTGGGATGACTTTTCTTTACTTCCTTTCTTCCTCCCTCCTTCCTTCCTTCCTTCCTCCCTTCCTTCCTTCCTCCCTCCCTCCCTCCCTCCCTCCCTCTCTCCTTCCTTCCTTCCTTCCTTCCTTCCTTCCTTCCTTCCTTCCTTCCAACCCTTTTCTCCTCTGGCTCCTCTCTTTCGCTTCCCCAAGATATTTACTACTCTAAATATAGCTTCCAACAGGTGTACGCTGGAGCAGGGAGGCTGCAGTCCAGCTGTCCCCAGACACATGGCTTCTCTCCAACCATCTTGCCGGAATCCTGGGGCCCCAGGCACACTCACTGGGTGAGAATGGCCCCCCTGGCGGACGGCAGGCGGGAGGATGGAAGGACAGCTTCTCATTCCTGAAGCAAAGCTGAGCCCCAGAGAGTGCAGCGAGCCCGGGTGCTGGCAGGAGGACTCTGGTTCTTCGGGGAAGAAGGAATCAGACACTATTTTCCTGTTCAAGGGAGAGACTGCCAGATGTCTGCTCTATATCATCCTTTCCTTCTTTTCTATTAACGTAACCCTCATTTGGTGGCAGGAAGAGTCTGGAAAAGACAGCAGAACCAAAGAGCCTAGCTTAAAACTAAACTAAAACCTTACATTTCCCAGTTTTTCTAGCCAATCAGATGTAAGTTAAAGGTTTCTAAGAGTTACTTTCCTCCCTTCCTGCCTAGATCATGTGACCAAGAGGGAAACTCCAAGAGAAACAGACTCTAGACCCAACAGCCCTGCACCCCCCAAACACCACTGCTATCTCACTCTCTCCTAGGGTGGTGAAAAAAACAGTCCTAATCCTTACAAGCTCCATGTCTGCCATTTTCAACTGAACGGAAGTCCTAACTGACCAACCACCCTTTACCTGCACGGGGCTGTGGTTTATGACTGAGGACAGGCCTATTGGCTGCCTTCATTCCTCCCTCACTTCTTTCACTTCTTCCTCCCCCCTGTTCTCCCTTTCTTCCTTCCCCATTGAGTCTCTTCTCTGCACTGACTTCTGGGCCATGAGAAGGGAAAGAGGCATGAAACTTGGGGTGGCTTGGGGACAGCATGCCACGGTTCTATGAAGTTGTTCTTATCCTCAGACAGAAGTCTCGTAAGGCCCTCGTCTCTGCCTATGGTTCTTTCTCTTCTTAGTGGGGCAGGAGGTGGAAAGGGAAAAGGGTAAAACTCTGAGTCTGACCAGATGGACCAGTGTGTGGCTCTGGGCTCTGCCCCTGTTGGCTGTGATATTCAGGTCAATTGCTGAGTGTCTGTATGAGCTCTTTTGTGCAATGAAGGATGAAGAGATTCAGCAATAGTTCACTTTTAGTGGGCACTTGCTCTAAGCAGGTGACTTTCAGACACTTTTTTTTTTTTTCAACCTGGTATGAAACTCTCTTTTTTTATTTATTTATTTTTCATTACACATGACAGTAGAATGTACTTTGACAAAATATATATAATAGAGTATAACTTATTCTATTTAGGTTCCCACTCTTGTGGTCATATGTAATGTAGAGTAACTATGTATACAAATACAAGGCTAGGAAAGTTAAAACCAATTAATTCTACTCTCATACCTATTCCCCTTTCCCCTCCCTTCCCTTCATTCCCATTTGTCTAATCTAATGGACTTCTATTCTTCTCCTTCCCACCCTCCCTTGTTGTGGGTTAGAATCCACAAATCAGAACATTCGACCTTTGGTTTTTGGCATTGGCTTATTTCACGTAGCATGATATTCTCCAGTTCCATCCATTTTATCGGCAAATGCCATAATTTCATTCTTCTTTATGGCTGAATAATATTCTATTATGTATATATACCACATTTTCTTTATCCATTCATCCATTGAAGGACACCTAGGTTGTTTCCATAGCTTGGCTATTGTGAGTTGAGTTGCTATAAACATAGATGTAGCTGCATTACTGTATATGCTGATTTTAAGTCCTTTGGGTATAGACCAAGGAGTAGGATAACTGGGTCAAATGGTGGTTCCAGTCCAAGTTTTCTGAGGCATCTCCATACTACTTTCCAGAGTGGTTGCACCAATTTGCAGTCCCACCAGCAATGTGTGAGGGTACCTTTCTCCCCACATCCTCGCCAACATTTACTGTTACTTGTCTTCTTTATAACTGTCAGGCACTATTTCCGATCTTCGGAGCCAGTGCTTTTCAAACTTGAATGTGCAGAGTCACCAGAAGATCCGATTAAAATTCAGAAAGTCTAGGGTGAGGCCTGAGGCTCTGCTCTTTAGACAGCTCCCAGGAGGCAGTGGGTCCTCAGTGTATGCTCTATCAGGACTCACAGCAAAAGCATGAATGGGTCAGGGGTCAGCAACCAAACATTCCCAGAGGAAGCAGTGAAAGTAACTGAGCAAGAGGCACTGGTGGGGCTGTGGAAAACTGGTGGTGCACCACGTCTGACCACATGGAAACATGGGCCCTGCCAGCAATACCAGCGGCTTGGGAGGCCGAGGCAGGAGGATCTCAAGTTCAAAGCCAGCCTCAGCAATTTAGTGAGGCCCTAAGCAACTCAATAAGACCCTGTCTCTAAATAAAATACAAAAGAGGGCTGGGGAGTGGCTCAATGGTGAAGCACCCTGGGTTCAATCCCTGGTACCAAAAAAAGAAAGAAAGAGAAGAAATGTGTGTCCTGCAATATGAGCTGTTTCTTTTTCTTTATTTCCTTTTTTTTTTAAGCTGAAACTTACTAATTGTAAAACATTTTCAACAAACTCGACTATTAACAGCCTCATTAGGATATAACTGACATGCCATAAACTCTATATATTTGAAGTATAAAATTTGGTAGGTTTTCACGTTTATGCACGCCTGTGAAATATATCAAATTTTGAAAATATCGCTTTGCCATCTGACTGAACATAGCTGCAGATCAGATTCAGACTACAAACCACTAGTTGCAACCTCCGAAGCAGAACTAGTACTCCCACTTTCAGGTATGGTAACTGAGGACCAGAAAGGTGAAGTCACTGGACTAAGGTCTCATAGAAAGGAAGGAGTCAGGGCTCAAACTAATCGGTGTGACTCCAGAGTTGAGCCCTTCTACTTCATCCTCTGCCATCAAGGAAAATCTCTCGAGTCACCTATTTCTGGGCTATAAGAAGAAAGGTGATTCCCTGCCTCATTGCTATAGAGACGATCTCTAAAGTACAAAGAGGCTCGGCTCACACTTATGACCCCAGGAGAAAGGACAAGGAAGGCCCTTTTGAAACCACAGAAATTCAAGAAAATGAACCCAAGCCCCAGAAATCTCAGACCCAAGTACCAAGGCAAAGCTCCACCCTCATCAGACCTGCTGGACTTTCTGTATCCTAATGGTTCCTCTGAAAGAGCCCGGGTCCCCAGAAGACACAGAGAGGACAGGAATTGACCAAAGCCATCAGGAAGTCAATTCCAAATGGGTTAGTATTTTTCAGCTACAAGTAACAGAAAGCCTCAACTCAAAGTACTCTAAACATGCAATAAAGTTTATTATCTGACATATCAGCACATCCAGAGATGGGAAGAGAGCACCTTAGCACTCCAGCTCCTTTCCCTGTGGTTTTCTGAGAACTGTCCTATGGTATATGCTGCCTGGGAGTAAAATGGCCGCCGAAGTTCCCAAGCACCACCACTAGGCAAAAAGAGAAGCCATCTCTTTCTGGGGCAATTTATTAGAAGTAACAAAACTTCTCCCAGGAGTTCCCAAACAGACTTCCCCTCCTGCCTCCTGCAGCCTCTCCAGATGGCTAGGACTTCCTCATTCCAGCGGAGGCTAGATTCCAAGAGCCAGCATCAAAAGAGAGACACAAGAATCACAGCCTTTGGGACAGGAGTCCCCTATGTTTCTCCTTTGCTAGCAAAGTAATAAACTGTCTTTGTCCTTTTTCTAGAAAAAGAAAAAGAGAGACAGACAGACAGACAGACAGACAGACAGATAGAACCAAGACAGAGAGACCAAGAGAAAGGTGTCACATCTCCCTTTGTGGCCCACCTCAGAAGTCAGGCAGTGTCATTTGTAACACATTCTATTCATTCAGGCAGTCCCAGGGGCCCAATAAGGTTCACAAGGGGACAGAATCCACTTCTTGATGGGGCAGTGGCAAGTTCTGGAAGAGCACACAAGAAACCCAGACCGTGGCCACTTTTGGAAAATATAATCTGACACATCAGGTCACAGCCATCCCCTCACATTGTTCACTCCATATCCAAGTCTGACCTGGCAGGATCTAGGTCACCTGTAGAAGCTTGCTGCATGGGACCGTTGGAAATGTCATTTTTAGCCTCCTAGCCTCTCTAACACAAGGGGCCGTAAATGACAGTGGGTGGTGAATGAACCAGCAAACTGTATCCACACAGTTATAAAAGAGGGGACAAATGATGGGGAAGTAGCAGGCAGATTCCACTCCACATCCCTACTCTTCCTGATTTCTACTGCTGGACTCTCCTGTAGTACTACACGTAGCTATTGAGCATCTCGTATGTTCTAAGCAAAATGGACTTTGAACAAGACAGACAAGGATTTTAGAATCAACAATGACAGTCTTAAATAAATAACTGTTATAAATTATTTGTTTACAGTTATGCTAAGGGCTTTGAAAAAGAAATAGGGTGTTCCATACTTCCTCTTCCTGGGTCTATATCTTGTTAGCCAGCTAGTTAGGAAACTTCTGACCTTAGAAGCTGGTCTGCACCTCCCTTCATGCATCTTGTGTAGTCACTCGAGTGCTCAGATCTTACTCTAAGTATTAACTGCACTGAGTTTATTAGCAGTAGAGATTGGTGAAAATAGATAAATGTAAAACTCTGAAACAGACTGGTATCAGTAGTACACAAACACACTTGGCACCAATCAAAGTAAATTGGGGACTCTGGCCTCAAAGAGGGAAGTTCACACCCCAGGTACAACCAGGCCAAGATGAAAGTGTTAAATTCCAGTGTATGCCCAGCTGGTTTCAGGAAATGTTGATGGAAGACTTCCTCACCATCAGCCATGGTTAGAGCTTGGATCCCAAGGGAGACCTGCCATTCATTCTGAGGGAATGTGGGTGTTGACAAGGAGATAGTTGTGCCATGATGAGGCTGTTTCTGAAAGCAATTACACCAATATTGATCAATACCAAAGGTTTATTTATGACCCATGGTACGGTGACCCCATTCAGTTAGTATTTTATAGTCATGTTAAAATAGACTTCCGGTTTGGGGCTAACCACTCGGGGTTCCTTTAGTAGCTAAAGCAAGTGCTGCCTTGATGACATTGTAAGGTACATTAAGTCATATGTTATTTCCTCAATTACAGAACGAAAGTATGGAAATAAAGAGCAAGCCTCATACCCATCCTTATCCTCTCTGATGTTTTCTTCTTAAGAAACAAACACATGGCTTCATTACCAACAAGCTCGGAATAAATTAATAGAAGCTGAAATCCGTGAAATTAGATTCACTTTTCTAATTAGCGGGAGGGTTCACAGATACCGGGCGGTCTTTATCACGGGCTCTCTTCTTAGGAAGAGGATTGCCATTCATGATCTCAGAAAATTAAGCCCTCCCCCTCTTACAGTCTACAAAGGAGTTTCTGATTGAAGTGTAAATGTGAATTTCCTTTGGCCACCTGGAAGATCATTTTGAAGTTGTGAATCTTGAGCAAATTCCTCATTAATTCCACCGGGTGGTTGGGAGATTGTGTGATACAGCAATTTCCATTTTCAAAGGAATTGTCTTTTCACTAATAACATCCTCAGATTAGTTGGCACCCTCTGCAATGGAGTTCAAAGTGATTTTGAGATTTTTAAATCCCGTATCCCAGAGAGAGGAAACAGGGGCCAGAAGAGAAGGCAACTGCCATGCAGACACCCAAGTGAAGGAGGCTGAGGTCAGAGAGCCAGGGGCCAAGGAGAAGAGGAATGTCAGTGGCAGCCCCACAGCATCCCAATGTATCCCACCCAGTATTTTATTCCTTACCTCCAACCAACCAGCCAATTATTTCCCCAAAATATGAAATTTTCAGATCCACAGGGTTCAAAGCAAGGAATGACCCTGACTCTTCTAATGATTCACTAAATGACTTAAAGAGCAAAATGTTCCCAGTATAAGAATGGGCTCCCGGTCCACAACAGATAAGTAGCCACTTTCCAGAAGTTCCTTCACTCATGAATCTGCTCAGTTATTTAACAAAATTTTATTGAGCACCTACTATGTGCCAGATACTGTTCTGGAAATATAGATGTGAATAAAATGGAAAAAAAATGCCATTACAGGGGTTATTCTAATGAGAAAGATAAACAATAAATAAGAAAAGAGCAAAATATAAACTTTGTCAAATAGTGCTAAGTGATAGGTAAGAATAAAGCAAGAACATAGACCCTAAAATGTCAGGGTGCATAAGGAGTTAAATTTTTGGTTGGGGTTAACCAGGAAACACTGCAGGAAGAGAAGGAAGACCACATCGAATGCTAGGGAGGGGAAGGGGGTGACACAGTCTAGGTGGAGCATGGGACCAGATGTTTTCTCGAGATCTTTTAAAGTAAATTTACTCAGGCATCTGTGAAAGTATTCTTCAGAGAACTGAAGGAGTTAAAAAAATCAATTTATACACATACCTAGTTAAGCAGTATTCCTCTTCAAAATTCATGTCAACCCAGAACTTCAGAATGTAACCTTATTTGGAAACGGGGTCCTTGCAGATACAATAAAGTAGATGTTATACTGTTTTAGAGCAGGACCTGACTCTCAGGACTAATGTCCTTATAAGACGTCCATGCAGAGGCACAGAGGACAGACACAAGGAAGAGAGCCATGTAAAGATGAAGGCAGAAACTGGAGCCACACAGTTACAAGCCAAGGAATGCCTGAGATTGCCAACAACCGCCAGAAGGTAGGAGAGAGGCAGAGAACAAATTCTCTAATTCCAGAAGGATCCAACCCTGATGGCACCCTCATTTTGGACTTCTGACCTTCTGAACGATGAAAAACCAAATGTCCATCATTTTAAGTTTGTGGTAAATTTGTTATAACAGCCCTAGGAAAACAATATAGAATTTGGTACCAAGAAATGATGTTGCTATAATAAATGTACAAAATGTGGAAGGGATTTGGAGTTGGAAAGTAGAAGAATTTTGAGGTGAAAATAGGAAAATTCTAGATTGTTGTGAAGAGATGATTGGTAGGAATGTGGACTTTAAAAGATTTTCTGGTGAGGGTTTTGAAGAAAGCCAAGAGGACAGTAGACAAAACTTCTATCACCTTAGAGAAAACACATATCATGACGAAGAGAACACTGGTAGAAATGTGAACATGGAAGATGTCTGGTGAAGTCTCAGATGGAAATGAGGAGTACACTATTAAAGATTGGAGGAGGGCGCTGTGACCGAGCTTGCCAAGATTGTGGCAGAGACCACAGGGGTCTCGGGGTGGGACTGGGGGCCCTGGTCCAGCACCCCAGCAGCATGTCCAAGGGGGTCCTGCTCCACGTTGGCAGCACCTGCTTCCTCACCACCAGACAGTCGCTGTGCCAGGACAGAAGTCCTTCCTGTACTGCTTGTGCCAGGTGGACCTGGACTGGGACAAGGATGAAATGGGTGCCTATTTAATTGGCAGAGACGCCACCTACTTTGGACCTGTGTTAAACTATTTGAAACATGGGAAGCTGGTCGTTAACAAAGACCTCCCTGAGGAAGGAGTGTTGGAAGAAGCAGAATTTTACAACATCACCTCACTAATAAAACTTGTAAAGGACAAAATTAGAGAATGAGACAGTAAGACATCGCAGGTACCTGTGAAGCACCTGTACAGTGTCAGGAAGAGAAGCTCACACATGGTGTCCGGAAGTCTGGGCAGCTGGTCAGCATCGGCTCCTCTTACAACTATGGGAACAAAGACCAGGCTGAGATCCTCGGTGTGGTTTCCAAGGAGCTGCACAACACCCCATATGGCACACCAGTGAGCCCAGTGAGAAAGTCAAGATTTTCCAAGAATGGGGCTCAAGGATGTGAGAGGCAGTGCTGACTTACTTTTTCTCTAGATAAGTGAACCGCCATGTCCAGGAAGAATGTCTGTAAGAAGAAACCTGATTCTGATCATTAAAAAAAAAAAGGATTGGAGGAAAGTGACCCTTGTTATAAAGTGGCAGAGAACTTGTGGATTGTGCTCTAGTGTTGGGTGGAAAGTAGAATTTATAAGTGGCAAACTTGCATATTTAGCTGAGGAGATTTCGATGCAAAATATGAAAGATACAGCCTGGCTTTTCCTTGATGGTAAAATGTGAGAGGAAGAAGAAATTTAGAAGGAACTACTAAGCAAAGAGGAGGAGACAAGTTCTCAACCCACCCATATTATAAAAGATGCTAAGGACTGCTCTGGAGGAAACACCAGGGATACGGTTGGACATATGACTCAGATCCAACCAATCCTCTCAGCAGATGCCAGAAATACAGATGAGGTAATCCAGGAAGGCTCTGTGGAGAACTCTTGTGTCTGATGCCTTGGATCCTCTTGACATACACAGAAGACTCACAAGAATTTTGAAAATGTATGCCACCAAAAACTACCGGCTTGGACTGAAGGAAGTAGAGACACAACAAAAATAAAGGTAGGTTCCCAGAACTCTGAGCTTCTACGGGCAGGAAACCAGCTGATAGAGCCACTCGGCTGTTGACATGTGTTATCCTGTAAATAAGGACAGGATGCTATTGAAGGTGGCATAGAAAACAGCAAAGTTGCTTGTGCTTCCCCTAAAGAAAGTGACATCCAAAAGGTCAGAACCCTGAGCAGTAATTCTTATTGCCCACACCTTTTGTTTGTTTGTTTGTTTGTTTGTTTTTGCAGTTCAGGGGTTAGACCCAAGAGCACTGTATTGCTGAGCTACATCCCCAGCCCTTTTTAAATTTTTCAGACAAGTTCTGATTAAGTTGTCCAGGGTGACCTTTAACTTGCAATCTTCCTGCCTCAGCCTCCTTGTATTACAGGTGTGTATCACCACACCTGGTAAAAGGAAAGGAAAATCAGGGGACCATGAAGCAGAAGCTGATGAGACTACTTGGATATAGTCCTTGGTAGAGCTCACATACACCCAGAGATTGATGAATTAAAAAAAAAAAAGTTATTTCAACTATTTATGGTTTAGATATGAGTTATCCCCCAAAAGCTCCTGTGTTAATGCAGGAATGTTCAGAGGTGAAATGATTGGATTGTAAGTGCTGTAACCTCATCAGTCCTTCCTAGTGGAGTGGACTGCCAGACTGCCAACTATAGGCAAGTGGCATGTGGCTATCGGAGATGAGTCGCTGGGGGCCTTGGAAGGGTTCATCTTCCCAATGGCCCCTTCCCCCTCCCTCTCTCTGCTTCCTGACTGCCATGTCCTTAGCATCTTCCCTCCATGATGTGCTGCTTCATCTGGGCTCAAAGAAATAGAGTTGACTCACCATGCACTGTATCTCTGGAACCATGAGCCAAAATAAACTTTTCTTCCTCCAAGTTTTTCTTGTGAGGTGTTTTGTTCACAGGGATAGAAATCTGACCAAGACTCAACATACTTAACACAATGGTGAGACAGGCGTAGGATATCACCAAAACACCTCACCCCCATTTTAAAAGGGATAAGTGGGAGGGGCATGTGATCACTGTCCCATAGGGATTTTGACAGCTAGCTGGGCAGATGTCACCAATTATCCCAACTCTGGAAGCAGAGTATTCCTTAATTAGGCCCTATTCTCTGCTTCTTGGAAGTGGTTCCTTAATTCATCGTTCTCAGTTCTTGTTTTCACGCTCTGGACTCTGGGACCCACTGTCTGAGATATCTTTCCTTTTCAAAATGAAATTGATCATATTTTCAGCTGGGCAGCTCTCTGGTTGTCTTCTGCTTGTGGAAAGTTGGAAGCCAGAGACCTCTTTTCATTTTACTGTTACTAACCCTCTTGATCCAAACTAGTGGTGTTTTTTTGGCAATTTGTCTTTAAAATGCTGTGGGTTTCCCATAAATCTGGTTGGGAGCAACCCAATGCTCCAAAAGCTTATATTCCTCATACTTTCCAAGCTATGCTCTTTCTACTTTAAGTGGGCCTCAAGATTGTTTTAGAAATTCATTTATCTTGCTGAGAGGTGCTACAAGATAACATCTTTAATGTTTCTGAGGTCTATACAGAGTCTTGCAGGTACAGCACTAATCCATTTTTGCCCTGGGACCATTTCTTATTTGGAGACTCTTGCTAGAAGATTATCCTGCACTCTCTCTGTTGCCTTGAAATTCTACTTGCAAACCCAGTAGTTCCTTCTTGCATTTCTCGCTCTTACAATACCTTATCCTATGCAGCTGAAAGAAACCAATAGACAAGTTTGGTGTCCTTCCCAGAAATCTCCTTAGCTAGATCCCCAGTTTCAGTAAGTACATTTCCTCTTCTCCAAATAACACTGATTATTCCAGCTCAGTGTAACACAGGTCACTCTTTCTCCAGCCTCTGAGAGCAGTTTCCAGCATCTACTTACATTCTTCTAGTCTCCAGCTGCCACTCAGTCCCAATGTGTTGTGAGTCTTTGTTACAGTATCACCTCTACTCCTATGCACAGATTTCTATTTCAGTTCACCTCTGCTACATAAAAAAACTACCCCCAAAACTTCAGGGCCTAAAATTAGCATCCTGGGCTGTGCTCAGTTGGGTAATTTGTCTCTGCAACAGATGGTTTCAGCTGACTCACTCATGCACTTGCAGCCAGCTGGTGCCTCTGCTGGGGGTGGAGGGACCTAGACAGCCTCACTCACTGTCCTAGTCCTCAGCTGGGATGAGAGACTGCGTGTGGGCTGGGCCTGGCTCCCTCTCCACAGGCCTTCTGCTCTTGGAGCAAGCTGGGCTGCACTGAGACTAAAGGCAGAGGCTTCGAGGCCCCCTAAGGCTCAGACTCAGAACTTGCACAACATCACTGTCACCGAGTTGTTTCCTTGAGCAGGTCACAAGGCAGCGCAGATTCAATATAGGAGAAAGCTACAAGAGAGCAGGAATTGAAGACCTTCATTTTTTTTCCCTTCTAGATGTTTATTAATTGCACAGAGAAAAACAGCAATTTTACAGTGGGGAAAAAAAGAAAACAGCAGACACCACTTGAACCAAGTGATTAGAGATGACATCACCCATTAGGAGACCCATCAACAAGCTATCCCACAGTATGACCCACGGAGGACACGGGGGCGAGGCGGGTGTTTGGCATTACAAGCATGCACCACCAGGTGCAGCTCTACAACACTTTGCTCTAAAGAACAGAGCATTACAAAAACCAATTGGTGCTGGGCTTGGTGGTACACATCTGTAATCCCAGTGACTCAGGATGCTGAGGAGGCAAGTTCAAAGTCGGCCTCAGCAACTTAGTGAGACCCTGTCTCAAAATAAAAACATAAAAAGGGCTGGTGATGTGACTCAGTGGTTCAACATCCCTGGGTTAAATCCCCAGTAGCAAAATAAATAAATAAATAAAACAGCAACCAAAACACCAGTTGGTGTATGAGTTTTGTTTCCCTGGAACCAGATGTCATCCTGATCCTGTAACTTCTTCTAGCCTCACATTGGCGTATCTAGGATATCAGACCAGGGCCAGAAAAACCACACCTCTTAATACATGGCTTTTGTTACTGGGACCCAATTGATAGGGAGGAAATAGAAATAAGAGGTTTCTCCATACTAACTAATCTTTTAGGACCTTCTGATACAAAGAGTCAAATTTCAGGTAACCAGGAAGTTTTGTATATCATTGTGCTTATTTTTTAACATACCAGGAACCTAAAACACAATGTGGTCTGAGAACCTCCAGGCTGAACGAGAGGCTCTGGCCAGAGTAAAGGCTCAGTCAACATTTGACAAATGAGCTAATGAACATGTGGAATGTGCCTTCCTCTCTGACTAAAGAGCCTCTTGTACCAGGAGGGAGAAATCACCCAGCCCTGCCCTTGTGCAACCTGCCTCCCCTCACCATGAGCCCTCCTCTATCCACTCACCCCCAGTTGGAAGGCCAAGCCCAGAAGGACCATCTGAACACTGGGTGTCACGACATACAGGTGGCAGGGACAGGAAGGGACTCTTCTCTGAGGCCCAGTAGCATAGCAGTCTCCCCACTGGGACCTGAGACAGATGGCTGGGTGAAGAACAGAAGAGTAGTGGGGGAGAGCATGCCCAGGAGTGTCTCCACCACAGGATGGCCTTCGCTACTAGGAAAGCCTTCCCAGCTTCAGGACCACAGGCTGCAGACCAGGAAAGGCCCTAGGTGGGAACAGAGGCCCAGAGAGGAGCCTCTGGCCAGTGGTCAGTGGCAGAGCTGGGCCTCAGGCCTAGGGACAGCTCCACGAATCCCACAGTTCAGTCAGTCACCCAGCTGACACCACAGGACCGGAAGACTTGCCCAGATTGCCTCACAAACTGAGAAGAGGGCTCAGGGCAAAGGGTGAAGAAATAGAGAGAGGAGATTGTCCCCTCCCCAAGGAAACCCCAAACAGACTTTCTGCACCCCAGGCCTCCTGTCATCGGGCCTGCACAGTCGGAACTGGCTGGGAGTGCCTCTAGGTCCTTAGCCAGCCTTGATCCTCTAGGCAACCAAAAGGAAACACTGCCCCCGCCCAAGCCCTCAAGGCTCAGGCATTATCCCCAGCCTCTTGCTCCAGCTGCCAACTGGGGCAGCCCAGGCATAGCCCTGACCAGGCCCTGTTCCCTCAGCCTCTCCTGCCTCCTCCAGGCTGCAACCCATCCCCCACTCAGGCTGCTACCTGTGTCAGCTTCCAAGGTGCAGAGCCTGCCTGTCCTTGGTAGTCACCAGTCATTTGTCCTGAGCCTAGTGTGCTGGGCTCAGGAGACAGTAATGCTCAGACCTGGCCCTGCCCTCGGGTCCTTCCAGACATGAACAAATAGCCATCTCCCTTTGACAAGCAGATGGATGCTTTTCTCTCAGGAGAGGCTCTCAGAGCCTGGGAAATATTGTCCCCTCTGGCTGCGGAGCAACTCTGAGGGCAATGAGACCGTATCTAAGGGTTTCCCTCCACAGCCACTGCTGCCTCCTCCCTGGAATTTTCCATAAATCCTTGGGTGTCAGGGAGGAAAGGACTAAGAAAAGAAGGAGCCCTAGAGAGTGGTGCTCCCACCCAGGGATCCTCATGCCCATACACATAGATCCCACTCACACATGGCCACCACCCTCCATGACATGGACATATGCAAGGACACTGTTACACATATGCCATGAACAAGTGGGCATACGGAGAAGTGGCACACCTGCCATGAGCATGCACACACAGCAAAACACACACATGAGCATGTGTGTGATGCCATGAGTCTGCACTCACATGCATGTCACACCTACCGTGAGCACGCACTCTCACAGAGATGCACACACCAGACACACACAACCACAGACACAGACATATCGGCACTATGCATACGTAGGTGCACAACTGCCTTCGCAAATTCACACCCAGGTAAACATGCACCCACAAACACGCCTACTCACACAGCTGCATAGAAGCCCACAGGCACTCACATCACACAGGACCATGTGTGACGCAAAGACGGCATAGAGACACCTGCCGCAGCCCCAGCCCACAGACACACACAGGCACTCACTGCAGGCAAGTTTTCAGGAAGTCCCCGAAGTCTGGTGAAAACAGGAGGCTCGTGCATCAATCACATTGGCTCTAGCCCATTTTGCTCCTGCTGGGGCCACAAGGTGCCCCGCCCTACAGCCTGGGGTTTTGCTGCAGCCCCTACCTGGGTGGGCTTCAGCCTATGACAGAATGAGAGTTAATGGATATCTGGGGACAGCTGAGGGGAGGAAAATGTACTCCAGGGAGTCCTCACCCAAGCGCGGTCACACCCAGAGGCTGTCTGGGACAGGGAAAGCTCCAAGAGGAGTGTCAGGTGGCATCCCAAGCCCAGGGGGGTGCACAGTCAGCCACACTACCCAGCTGCGGGCCAGGAATCTCCAACAGTATCTAAACCGCAGGGCTGCCCCCTGAGGAGCCTAGGAGACCTTGCATCCCACCACCTCTACTGAGAGGGAGGGAACAAAAGCGCCCTGGCCTTTATCCTTCTCCACCCTCACCCCACGAGGAATCCCAGATGCAGACTTGCTGCTCCAGCAAATTTCCTAGGATGGGAGTAGAAGAATCGATGATGCTCAGAGCATTTACAACCAGTGGGAAAAGCCGCCCTAGGCCTCCCTGACATCAGAAATAAATGATTCCGCGAACAGAAAACCACTCAGACGCAGCCGGAATGACCCGCTGGAGAGTGCTTTCACCTTGAGGGATGGCAGGCGCTGGCGGCAGGCGCTGTCTGTGCAGCGCAGGGTCAGAGCCAAGCCCTAAGACCTGACAGACCAAGCGGCAGCCACCAACAGCTCTGCTGCAGCATCTCGTCACTGGGCACACACAGGGCAGGGACCTAGAGGCCCGGTTACTTTAGAAAACAACTGCTTGGGAAGACCTGTCTGTGGACAAAAGTGAGGTTTGTTTTCTTCCATGGAAAATCTGTTTTTGTTTTGTTTTGTTTTGTTGTTGTTTTTCTTTTAACTTCCTCCAAATCTGGAAAGAAAGAAAATCATGGGCACTGGTTCCCTGGCTCAGACAGGACCCTATTGCCTGCAGATCGTCCCAGGTGTTTCTGGGAATTCCAGGAGGTGTACCACATATGCTGGTGGACAAGGGTGGTCTGTTGCTCTATGATAGCAGCAGATAAATTACTCTTCTGCTGGGGCCTGAGTTTCCTTGACACTGCCACTTCTGCTGGGTACCATTGGGTCCACCAAGCACCACTGTGAGGCCATCCTCCCAAATGCAGAGCTGCTCCCACAGTCATGCAAAGTGGGAAGAACCTTCCTCCTGTGCCCTGTTGTCAGAGGTGTCTGGAGAAGGATTGCTTTAATCTCACTCAATGTATTAGTATGCATAATGTTATTATAACAAAATACCTGGGGTTTGGTACTTTAAAAAGTAAAGAGGTTTATTTAGCTCACAGTTTTGAAGGTTCGAGGGCATGATTCTGGTATTGACTTAGCTCTGGTAAGCACCTCATGGCAGATGGTGTCATGCAGGAGTGCATGTGAAAGAGAACAATCACTATACTCATAGTCACACTCACTCTTTATAACAACTCTCTTACAAGAACTAACCAGAATCCTGTGAGAACTACCCCAATTATTTCTGAGGGTAGCACCCCATTTCCCACTAAGGCCTCACTTCTTAAAGATCCCACCACCTCTTTACATTGCTGCACTGAAGGCCAAGTTTCTAACACATGAACCCTTGGGGGACAAAAAAACATCCAAACCATGACACCTTCCCACCATGCCCTCTTCCATACCTTAGCACCCAGACATGAGTCCATATGGGTCAGCAATGGAAACCAAGGCAAGGTTTGGGCCTAGAACTTTCCTGTACCCTAATGACCTCCATGAGACAAACCCACTGGTCTGGCCACCTCTTTGCCTAGGTGAGGACTCTTCCTAAGGGATCATGTCCACCAGAACAAAGATATGGTCTCATTGGTTGCCAGAAATATCCAACCTCCACTGCATTCTGGAGGTGAACACTAGTTTGGCAGAAGCAGCCCTGTCGTGCACATGGGTTTGGCCTACAGGAGTAATGGCGAAGTCTAATAATGCAGGAGTGAGGGCCTGGCTTGGCACTACTTGCCACCAACTCCCCCTGAAACGTTCCAGGGGACAAGAACATGGTCTCTCACAAGCAGATCCTTGTATTTTGTAGAGGGCTGAGACCTGGACATGACCTCTCTTCTAGAATGGTGAGCAAGGATGAAGATCCAAGACCCAGCACCCCACTCTCTACCCCTCACCCCACTGGTCTCTTTTCCATGCAAAGACTGTAACTGAAGAGGAATGGAGGGATTACTACTGACTGCGATGGTCTCGATATTTGGTCCGCCCCTGCCCCAAATTCATATTGTAAAATCCTAACCCCCAAAGGAATGGTATTAGGAAGATGGTATTGGGAGGCGATGAGGTCAGGAGGGCAGAACCCTCCTGAGTGGGATTTGTGTCCTAAGAATAGAGGCTGCAGGCTCTCTCCCACCACGTGGGGACAGAGCAAGAAGTTGCCTGCTAGGATGGGGTTGTGGCTCAGTGGAGGAGCGCCTACTTCCCACGTGTGAGGCGGGTTTCGATCCTCAGCATCACACAAAAATAAATAAAATAAAGGTGTTGCATCTGTCTACAACTAAATATAAATATACATATATATATGCCATCTGTGAAGAAGCAGTCCTTCCCAAATACCAAATCTGCCAGCACCTTGATCTTACATTTCCCAAGATTTGAGAACTATAAGGAATAAATTTCTGCTGTTTCCAAGACACTCCATTTCTGGTGTCCTGTTATAGCATCCCAAAAGTATTAAGATATTGATCCTGGGCTGGGGTTGTAGCTCAGTGGTAGAGAGTTTGCCACCCATGTGTGAGTCACTGGGTTGGATCCTCAGTACCACATAAAAATAAATAAATAAAGATATGGTACCCATCTACAACTAAAAAAACTTAATAATAAAAAAGATATTGATCCACACTAGAAATCAATATTCCCCCAAGAACCCGCTCCCAAAAGTTTCTAACTCCAGCCTTTAGGACTCTTGCTATCTCCCCAGTCCCAACCCTGCTACTCAAGGACAGGCCCTGAGGAACAATGACCTCTGACCCACTGAGCTTTCCTTCAGTCTGACCCTGAGGGATGCTGTTCTGAAAGGCTTTAACCCTGCTTGCTACCTTTGGTTTCTACATTTGCAGGGAAGTTAGGGTGTAGAGTCAGCCTCTGGCTTAACATCACCCAAAAACCCACTTTCTTTTCAGAGACAATGTTAACAACTATCCCCCTCTTCCATGCTCGGGTAGCCGGAAGGGCCTTGCAGGGGAGAAGAGGCCTCTAGAGTAGGCTTGGATTACAGCCAACACCAAGTGAGAGGGAGGCTCACAATTCCCAGAGCCAGCCCTGAGGACCTGGGACCAGCCTGAGCTTAACCTAGTTAAGTTCATGACCAGCACTGCAAGGAGTATGGACAGTGTCCCAAATGTAAGGGGACAACATTCAGGGCAGGGCCCTTCACTGCAGCCTATAGTGGGACTAACCCGCCCTTGGTCAGTTCAGAAGGGGAATTAGGAAAGGGTTCTATCAAAAGATAAAATTACAACAAATTTAGTTATAGATCTAATTGGCTCTTGTTTGTCACTTCTACAAAATGGAATGAAGCTCCCTCTGGGCAACGGCAGTAGGTTTTGTAAGATGGGAACAAGGGAACAGAACCATAGGGGAAAAAACTGGTTAACATCAGGTTACCCCAGGTTCCTTTTTTGTTAGGGTGAAAGAGGAAGGGACGTCCTTATTACTCTGAGTCAAGTAAACTAGAATCTCCTGTTTTGGGGGGGGGAAATGATCTGCATTGGGATCTAGCAGCTTCCTTAAATATTCATTTTGATTATATGGCATTTAGCATGAGTGACTCCATTTCGGTTTGGTCTGATCTGTTGGGGCCTAGAGCAGAAGCTCAGTCCAAAGCAATGGCTTCCCATAATTTTTGTTTAGCAATTCCAAAAGAGAACAGATGAAACAGAAATTGGGAGAGCCTTAGAGAGCGATGATGGCAAGGCCCATGCAAACACAGCAGGAACTCTCCTGGCTGTCAGTCTTAAGATTTGTGTGTGAAGATGAGTTCAGGCTGGAAGCAGCAGACCAGGATCTCTTCCAGACCTGGAGGGAAGCCATCTCTAATCTGGAGTCAGAGACACCGAACATTCCTTTCACCTGCTTCCATGTTCCTGTGCCTGCAGACAGAGAAAAGTGTCCCCACTTGGGGTAATACATGCTGTATATCCACCACAGGAAAAAAAATGCCCTAATGCCTCTCTCACATAACTACATAGAGAGATCAGATAGAGACTAGTAAATGTGAGCTGTGAGCGTGTGTGTGTGTGTGTGTGTGTGTGTGTGTGTGTGTGTGTGTGTGATTTTAAAATCTGTAGGCAGTCAGAGATGATTGTCCTAAGGGATGACAGAATTCCTCTGAGGGAGAGAACTGCTCTTTTGTTTGGGAAAACACCTTAATGGATCTTTTAATTATGCAAAGAGAGGCCCCAGGGCTGCTCTGGACCAGAGAGGATGAGACAAAGAGGAAGCTAAGTGGCACTGCATATTAAACTCAGGAATTTTGGGAACTATCCCAGGATGTAACAACCTTAGGAAAGTGGCCCCCATCAAAGGGGCCTAAGGAAAATGATAGCCATGAGGAGCACAGGCTCCCCCACTGCTGCCCCCTGCCAAGGACTTCACCGGGAACAGCACTGGTTTCCCATAAAACACTGGAGGTGCTTTACCTAGATATTAAGGGCAAGGGCACCCCAGGAGGCTGGGACACTGAGACATCTGGATCACATATTTCAACCCTTTCCTCCCTATGTCTGCCTGTTTTTATTATAAAGCAGTCAACAGGCTTTCTGCTGTCTCTGCAACCCTTCTGGGAGGCAACACGGAGAACAACCCATGGAGATGAAGCAACTGGCCACCAAAAAGGATGGTGACCAAGGGGTGTGACACTTTCATTCTGTTTTGTTGTTTTCAAAGTCACTCGCTCTCCCATGGCTTCAGAAACCATCAGTACAGGCGCATGACTTACTCATCTCTCAGGGACTGCTATTTGACTTTTGGGAGATATGATCAAAGTTCAAGCCCTGCTGTCGTGTGATCACCATGAATAACAGACTCGGTGTCACCTATATTCCATCTAAAACTACATGTGTTCCTCTCCTAGGGCCATTCTTTATCTTGGATTATGCCCTTTTTTTTTTTTTTTTCATGAAATAATGAAATTATGCTTTCCTCATATCCTTAATCAGCAAAAATTTTAAATTTCAACCTAGTATTAGCTCCCTTTAAAAATTTTTTTTTTTAAGAACAGGTCTTTGAAATCCCAGAATCTGAAATGAAGCCACCCTCCTGAAAGTCACTGTGGTCAGAAATACATTGACCCCTTCTAAGGGGAGTGGCTCTCTTTTTAATAATCCTTTTTGCCACTTCTGCATCAGTATATGCATCTTTACTACTCCCTGTAACATCAGGAAGACCAACACAATCCCTCAACCCCTGAAATCAGCCCTGACAAGCAACAAATGAAGGTTTTTATGGGCACTTTCTGTTCCTGGGAAAACTCCTTATCCCACCCCCCAAATAAGCATCAGATTTGAATGCATGTATATTTCAGTTTGATGCTCAGTTCACAATATTGAAGTTTTTCATCCCCTCAAATCATACTTAAACGAGGTTAGTTTTTTATTGTACACCATGGTGGGGACAACCTTTCATGACACCTTCATTCTGTCTTTATCTTTGCCACAAAATGCAGTGGCCTTTCCTTACCCTTGTCATACATGGTACAAGTTTCTAACTCAGTTTACTCCCCAGGTCTCCTCATCCTCTCTGACCATACCCAGATGAAGCCCTTCCTGTCTCTACCCCAGTGTTTCTCAAGGTGTCACCTGGATTCACACTGTTTGCCTATCCTGTTGAGTACATGACTACCTGCTGCAGGGCTCAGCAGTGCCGGAGCTAGAGGGATCTCAAACAGATACACCTGGTCAGATGGAGGATTAGCAGGAGACCACTTGGGACCAGGCTTCTGGCAGCACATCTAACCTCAATTTCCCAGCACATTTTCGGGGAAGCCTCATCCAGCTGGAATGTCCAGTGCCTTGTCCCTTCTCTCTTTCCCCAGGCATCAGCAAGGGCCTCTGCAGCATTATCCTGGACCCTCATTACTCTTAGGTCAAGATCCCTGTAAATCGTACTCACTGATATAGCTCTTCCCTGATGGGCTTCACAAACCAAGTGTCTCTTCTCTGTACCAGGTTTGTCATGGTCTCTTGAACTGTGACCAACCCCACAACCAATCACAATTCTCAAACTCTGATGAGAGTGAGCAGAACAGCTGAGAACTGTTTTTCTTTTCAAAAACAAGGAGGAGATAGAGATTGATGTCTAGAAAATTCTAAGAACTTCCAAAAATCCAGGTAAACAAAGACAGGCACCCCAACAGAACAAGGGACAAAGGATAACAACCAAACAATTTATGAAGTGGAGAACTCAAAAGGCTTAGGGACATTTGAAAAGATGCTCAAACTGCATCAGTAATCCGAGAAATGCAAATTATAATGGTGAAAGATGACTTTATAGGTACTAAATTGACAAAAAGTAGAAACTGAGTAATACCAAGAATTCACAAGGATGTCGGACAAGGAAACCTTGACCCCTAGTGAAAGTGTTGAATGATGTGACTACTTGGGACAGCAGTCTGACCCTGACTAGTTAAAGTAAAGAATGTACTAGCCTCCAAACTAGAAGATCTTAGTTGGGTATGTATTCTGCTCATATATATCCATAAGTGACATGTACAAGGAAGTTCATCACAATTGTTTGTAGTCACAGGAAGTTGAAAGCAGTCTGTGTGTCCATCCCAGGGACTTGGATACGTAAAGTGTGGGAGTCAGGCATGGAGAAGTATTTGGAAGCAGTGAACTCAGTGTATCAGGGCAGCATGTAAATTTAATAATAAAATGCTAAGTGAGAAAAATAAGAGATAAAATGAACTCTATGGCACTGCACCATTTATATAAATCTAAAACAACAGCAGCACATACTTTATAAGTATAAGAAGACATACAAAAAGATGAATATGTTCTATGGGAGGAGAAATGGATATAGAATAAAGGAAAATTTAAAAGGGGCCAAGATGATGGTGATATGAGAAGAATCAGAGGTTGCATAACAAAGAGCTAATGGGACCTAGTATATTTCTGTTAATGTGGCCTAAGATCTTATTGGCATTGCTAAGTAGCATACAAAGACCACCAGGCATCTTTTCCAAATACTCCTACTGAATAAGATAGGATAGGTAATGGGCCCCAATTAAGACTTTTTAATGTAAAGGCCACTCCAGAGTTTAACCTGTAGAAATATGCCAACCATTCCAGCCAACTCCTTTGTTCCAGGTGACAGGAATGGGGAGGCAGGAAAGACCTGAGTGAAGGCTAAGACTCAAGGGCGAACCAATAGCCTTGATACTTCTCCAACACCTGTTTAGTATAGATTTTGACCAATAGCCTTGATACTTCTCCAACACCTGTTTAGTATAGATTTTGACCAATAGCATTGGTACTTTTCCAAAACCTGGTTAGCATAGATACTGATTAATGTTCCTACCCAGGAGCTATATAAGCCCCTTAGACTAGTACATCTAAATGGCAACCCCTATCGTGTCCCCTCTCACCCTCCAGGAGCTCTGTCTCTCTTCTTCTCACTTGAATAAATCCTACTCTTTTACACTCGCTCTTCCTCACCTGGGGATTTCATTCTTCAAATTTGAGAGAGAAGAACTTGGAAAAGGCACTATAGCAGCTGAGCCTGAAAATCTGATTTCACTACCACCCCCACCTGTACCCAAACAAATGGTGTTCTAGACCTAAATATAGGATTCCACATTTAGTTCTCTTTCACTTCACCTTGGCAGATTTGGTCCATTTTTCAAGGTTGTTGAGCTGAATTGTGATTCTATTATCCATGGTCCTAGCTGTTCTTCCTACCTTGATGACATGCAGGATTAGGGCCCAAGTGACATCAGCATTCCCCTTCTATCTCCTCTCATTCAACACGTAATAGGCACATGCTCTAGTCCAGGAACCGTACCAGGTACGGGCAATACCAGAATGTAAAGAGAGAGTCCCTGTCTTCACAGAGCTCACCATCCAAAAAGGAGAGAGACAGGGAGACCCGGGCTCACAATGTTGCAGCTGCATTACTACAAAGCCAGAAAGCCTGGGAGCAGCAGCAGGGGCATCCTGACCTCCCTGGGTAGTGAGGGAAGGTGTTCCAGATGAGGTAGCACTTAGGCTACAAATGACAGAAAAGGAGACAGCCAGGTGCAGAGCTGCCCTGTGCATGTCTGTGTTGGTCTCCCAATTCTCTCTTCCACCTTCTCCCAGAGTCAGTTCTCCATTGCTCCTGTGCAAAGCCGCCCCACCCCTCTTACTCCAGGTAATTTGGGAAAAGAATGACTCACACTTGGACCACCAGAGCATTGCCTTCTCCTGACTGCTGTGGTCAGTTAAGGGGGGCGGAGCTGGCCCCAGACAAGCCAGTTAGGTCCTGGTACTTTGCAGAAGTGCCCGTGGGGCAGGGATGCTGGATTTTTGCCTGTGAGAATGTAGCAGTCTAGATCTGCTGACAGCTCTCTCGCCACAACACAAAGAGAACCCTGCCGGAGAATGGAATCAACAAAGAAAAAGCAGAGCTGAGAGGGCTTCCTGATGCTGCTGCTGGAGCCCTTGGACCTAGACATGCCTGAAACTGAGCCAGATTGAATATCCCTGGATATTCAATTACAGGAGCCAATACTTTCCTGTTTGCTTAAGTCATTTTAAGATGTTTTTTTCTGTGTTCCAGGCAATGTAAAGAGTCCTGACTGGTTCAAAGTGACAGAAGATGAAGTTAGACAAGTCAGCAGGGGTCAGATGGGAATTTAGATTATATCCAAAAAGATAGATGTTTCAGAAAGTGGAAAATCCAGAGCAAGCAGTAAAATTCCATGGTTTGCATGATTCATATGAGAGATCACTATGGTGGCCAGGGTGAGAGATATCAGAGGCAGAGGCCTACTTAGGACACCAATGTCATAATCCAAGTAAACCAGGATGGTGTTCCAAGCAAGGGAGAGGAAGGAAAGAATGGATCTGAAAGAGATTTAAGAGGTGAGAGCTATTGGATTTCAGAATGGAGGAGAATTGAGGAAGGTGTAGGTATGAGGTGGAGGGAGAATTCTGGAATAACTCTTGGGTTTCTGGCACTAGTGACTTGCTGCCCACAGTGCCATACCTGGAGACATGGCACAGTGGAGAAGAAGCAGGTTTAGAGGGGAGGAGAAGAAAGGGTTGGAGGTGGGAAGGAGGGGCCATTCAGTTTGGGATACGTTGAATTCGAGCTGCCTGTGGGACTTCCCTGATAAATGCACAGTCTTAGAGCTCAGAAGACAATCCCCAAGGCTGTGGATGTAGCCATGAGGTCAGAGAAAACTTCTCAGAGGAAGTGAAAACTGAGTTGAGAACCCAAGAATGACTTGGAGAGGGCCTGCCATGAGGAAGAAAGGAAAGAGTCTTTCAGGTTAGGGACATTGGTTACACAAAGAGCCCAGAGTTCCGGAGGTATTAGCTTCTGCTCTGACAGCCCTGGCTCTCTTTTAAAGACAAAAAAGAAAAGGGAAATGGATCTGTTGCAAGTCCCCAGGAGGGTTGGTAGAGTATGGCCTATATACAAGGGACCTGTCATGGAAACTAACAAAAGAGAAGGTATTTTCCTGTAGACTTTGAGCAACAAGGTAGCAGACATAAGCAAAGAACAGCTAAAACCATTGCAAGAATGAATTTCCTTTAAAACATCACAAACAATAAACAAAATCCTCTTAACCCAGTTACGGCTCCTGATGGAATAAAGCACTTTCTCTGAAACGACCCCCAAATTAGCAAAACCATAATTAGGATTACTAAATGAATAGATCAGAATTCCATAGAGAAAATATTTACTCAGGCAAAACCTCCTTGATTCAATAGCTCTTTCAATTAATTTTTTTCTAAAATTTTGGATTTCTACCGACTAATCTGCTGTAGTTAGAAGGATTTGCAAGCCATTTGCCAACTAGTTAAAAAGTGTGAAATGTCTTTGCCAGGAAGCTCTTTGGGGACCTCAGCAAGAACACAGAGAGAGGTAGTGAGGTGTCTGAAATGCCACCCTACAGCCAACAGGACATCACTTTCTCCAGTGCTGGTTCTTCTCCTCTAGAATATGCCCTGCAAATCATCCTGAGCATCCTAGGATTGTCCCATCCCTCTCCATACTTAAAGTACAAATGGGAGCCTTCCTAGCTACAGCGCTGTGGGTTCCACTTGAAGGAAGCCAATGGATTAGAAGAGCCAAAAGATTGTGCAATGAGGATGGATTGTGTTGCTTTGAAAATGATACCAAATCAAGCCTGAGTTGCACGGAGGTTATTTGAACTACCACAACATTTTGAGTGGTAGGATATCTGGGAGTAACTTTGATATGAAAGAAAAGGCAAGACCTCCCTGGAACTCTAGCCTACTTTTGTAGAGTGAATGTTTATACTCCTCCCAAAATTCATATTTCAAAACCCTACCCACTCCCATGTGATAAATAATTAGGATGAGAGGAGGTTATGAGGGTGGAACTCCCAAGAATGGGATTTGTGCACTTTTAAGAGTCCCAAGAGAACTTGCTTCTCTCTGCTCTTTACATGTGAGAATACAATGAGGAGTGAGCAGTCTGCAACCTGGAAGTGCACCCTAATCTGAAACAGACCGTCAACCAGGCTGGCATTCTGATCTCAGACTTCCAGCCCCAAGAACTGTTGTTTATAAGCCCCCAGTCTATGGTCCTTTGTTACAGCAGCCTGAATGGACTGACACCTACAAGCACCATCTTCTCTTTTCCCCCTTGCCCCACTTCCCAATAGACTTACATACATTCCCCACCCATGGACATTCCTCCCTCACCAAACTTACCTTCCTCTATTGTTGTCCCCTTTACCTTAAATGTTCTTTCCTTTAAAGATAGGAATGGCCAGACTGTACTAGGTACCTCAACCTGTAGCCCTGAACTCATGATAGTCTCTGATCCCCCCACTTACCAATCCTGAAGCAAGACTTACCACTACTCTTTGTTCCTTCAAAATTCACTCCACAAGGTATTAGAATAAGAAACTGATATTGTTCTGAAGTTTCAACAGGGGAGACACAGAGGAACGTCACATTGCACAGCACACAGAAAAATCAAGAGAAATTCCCACTAGCCATCCACCCTCCTGGCCAAGTGTTTCTCCAGCCACACACATTTCCCTCCCACGAAGTTTCTGTCTCCACTCCCTCCCCACCTGCATCTGTTTCGCTTTCCTTCTGCAGAACAATTTAGCTCTACCCAATCTTGCTTCCGATTTTGTATTCTCCCTCCCATGACCATGACCCCACTCAACAGTCTTTGGCCTTCTTCTTCATTAGAAGGCGGGGTTTTGTTTTGTTTTGTTTTCAACCTTTAGAAGGTTATAAATAACAAATAATGTTCTTTGGGTCCACCTTGCCCCTTGTGGACAAGTGCCAGAGCTCTATGAGGAGCACAGAGCAAGGCCTGGCCAAGGATGAGTAAATGACTTTAGTGGTCACTCTGGCCAAAGGGCCTTCCTGAAGCCACCTGGGCTTTCCTGTCTGGGCAGTCTGGGCAGACAGCAAGTTGCCCTGAGTTTCCTCTGAAGATCCTGGCAGAGGCAGCTCCACTAGGAAATGGGCTCAGGCCCCACATATGCAAAGGCCTCACCAGAACATGAGAGATAGATTTGAAGACAAGAGCAAGAACTATGAAAAATTGATCTTTACAAGAAAAGATGTTCATGCTTCAAACACCTGAGGGCACTTCTATAAATCATAAAATCTAAAAGTCACAAGACTTTCTGGCTGGGTGGCAGCTGGGTTCCCACATGCTTTGGGAAAAGGGGCCAACCCTTCACTTCCTCTGCAAAGTTCACCCACCCAGATGTGCAAGCTGGTGTCCCCATGCTATGCCTAGCCAGAGAGCCCACTGCCCCAGAGTGCCTGTTTCCGTGGATGTGGGCCAGAATGCTGCTGGCAGCAGAACTGAGCTGAGACATAAGTACTGGTTTGCACCATGCACTACCCTGGAGCAAACAAAATTGGCATTCTCATGCCATGGAGAATAGAGAAACATGCCTAACAGAATGGAGCCCAGACAGACTACATCTCAGGAAAAGACCCGTATGACGGGATCTCCCTTAATAGCATTTGAATCTAAGCCCAGGAGTTAGGACCACCTGGGAAAGGTGTGAGGGTGGCATTGATTTGGAGTCAAACTGGTGGGAATAGCTGTTTCTGCTCTTCCAGTAGGGGGCAGCAAGGAGCAAGAGCCAAGACTGGATTTTTTTCAGACTGACCTCTGCATAGCTTTGGAAATAGTGAGGGAAACCCTTGAAAGGACTGGCCTTCCTGCTATTCAAGTTGGTGAAGGCACAGAACCATCATACACAGAAATCTTTTTGTTGGGGAAATTTTTACCTGCAGAATCCACCAAATTGGACATTGTCACATATTTGCATGACTTATGTTAAGATACACAGCATTTAAGTGAAATAGGCCAATCCCAAAAAACCAAAGGTCAAATAATCTCTCTTATAAGTGGATGATGGTACATAACGGGGGGTTGGGGAAGGCAAGAATGGAGGAAGGATGGACTGTATAGAGGAAAATGAGGGATGGAGAGGGAGGGGGGAAGGAAAAATAATAGAATGAGACAAACATCGTTACCCTATGTATATGTATGATTATGCAAATGATGTGACTCTACTTCGTGTACAACTAGAGAAACGAAAGTTGTACCCCATCTGTATACAGTTAATCAAAATTAAAAAAAAAAAGATACACAGCATTCATATGACAGATTGTACTTTCCAAAGACAGTCACAGTAATTATCAACCCACCCAACCTGCCTTGCTGAAATGTAATCTTGCCACTCCATCAGGAGGTGAAGTTGATTTTCCCTTGGTATCTGAATAGTCCACTGACTGCTTCAATCAATAGAATACAGGCAGAAGTCGCCCTGTGCCAGTTCCAGGCAGAACCCTTAACTGCCCTGGCAACTCCAACTTCCTGCCCACTGGAATGTTTGCTCTTGGGATTCTCCCTCTCAGCACACAACCCTGGACTGACTATATTTTCTGTATTCTTGATGCTTTAGCATTGGGAACATTGATCCTGGAGATACTGCTCCGCCCAGGGCTAACTATTTTCCTAGAGGTAGAAAATGACTCCCCTGTGAGCGTGCCTTTTGATAAACAAACCAACTGATCCAGGACCTACACCCCAATCACCTCTTTTTTATCAAACTCACACACACCCAGCTAATGTTCTCCCCACCCTAAATCATACCAGGATTAGACAAATAGAGATCACCACAATAGCCCAAAGTCTACCAAAATTATTCAAACTCTCCAACCATAAACTTAGTGTGTCTACCCTGCCTCACCTATTCCTTCCCAAGAAAGAGCCATGTTCTTTTTCCCGCTTCTGCCTCTTGACCAGCCGAGTACTTCCCCACGTGGCCTTGCATGGTATGTTCTGCCTCCTGTTTCTAGGGATCTGTGGGTGTAAACTTCTTCCTCCAAGACAACCATTTCCATGTCTGTGTGTTTTAGCATGCCTGATCACATCCTATCTCAGGTAGATTATTTTGGTGTATGGTGCCAGAGATTGAACCAAGACATCATGCATGCTATATAAGCACTCTTCCCCTGAGCTACATACCCAACCCAAATCTCAGGTACATTTTAGAACAGTCACTATGCTGTGAGCCCCAGGTTACACAGAGGGGTCAGGTGATAGCTTGACAAACAGTTCCACCTAAGTTCCCTGACAACAACTTGTGTCAGCTGCCAAACACACAAGTGAGCCTTCTTAGATATCCAACATGGACATTCATAGCCCCAGACAACTTTTGACTGCAACTACATGAGAGAGCCCAAGTGAGCCCAATTGAGCACAAGATAATTAATGTCTTAAATCATTATGTTTGGGGGTGGTTTGATACATAGCAGGAGACAACCAGAGCATGTGTGATATTTCACTGTAGGATGCTGACCTACAATATAAGTTTTCATGAATAGTGCTATAGCCTGGGCTACTTAAAGTAGCACCTGGGACCTCGTTAGAAATGCAGAATTTCAGTCCCATCTCAATTTTACTCAGTTTTTATTTTAGCAAAAACTCCTGAAGAATTGTGTGCATGTGAAAATATAAGAGGCTGTGCTGTAGCAACCACTGAGGACACTCTATCCAGATCTCCTGGGCTTCTGTTAATGGTCACTGGGATCATCCCTCAACTTCTACTTAGGTACTTTGATTCTAAGAGTTTGCACTGAGACCTCCTTCTGGAGCTTGCCTGTGCTTCGTGGAACTACTTTGCCTATACCGGAAGGTGGGCCGAAGTGTCTGAGAGTTGACATCTCTCTGTAGCGCCAGCAAAATGACTATTTAGTATAGGAGCTGAAAACCCAGCTCTTGGCCTGGTGGTGGAACAAACCTTAAAATGTCATTTGTCCAGAACCATCAGGATCTGGTCTGTGACTTGGGCTTCACCTGAAATTTCACCTTTGCTGGACTTCCTCCCTTCTCTGTCCTGCTTCCCCAATTCCTTTTCTGTCTCTCTCTCTCTCTCTCTCTCTCTCTCTCTCTCTCTCTCTCTTTCGGGGGGGGGGCAGGTACTGGGGATTGAACTCAGGGGCACTTAACCACTGAGCCACATCCCCATGCCTTTTTTATATTTTATTTAGAGACAGGGTCTCACTGAGTTGCTTAGGACCTTGCTAAGTTGCTGAGGCTGGCTTTGAACTTGTGATCCTCCTGCCTCAGCCTCCCAAGCTGCTGGGATTACAGGCTCAGGAGCACTTCTCTAATGAGTCACTGTACGGGGAATCCTCATCTCAGGGAACACAACAGGTATCTAAGATAAGGAACAAGAAAATCTCAATTAATCAGAACTTAGTGTTGTCTTGTCATGACCTCCTGGCAAAGTTAGCAGACGTTGAGGATTAGAACAGACAGGATAGGAGAGTGGGAAGAAAGTGAGTATAAACAGTACTTTGGGGAATTTTTCTATAGAGAGCACTAAAATATGATACAGACACTGGAGAGAAATGAAAATTATATTAATTTTATTGCTGTGAAGTGCATTACCCCAAAACTGAACAACCTCCATTTATGTTATTTTGTGATCTCATACAGTATCTGAGGGTCATGAATTTCTCAAGGTGTTCCTGGCTCAGGGTTTCTTGGGAGGGTTGTAGTCAAGATGGTTAGTTAGTCAGCACTGCAGTCTCACTGGAAGGCCTGGCTTGGACTGGAGGAGCTGCCTCCAAACCTACTCATATGGCTGCTGGCCAGAGGCTCCAGTTCCTCTCTCTTGGGCCTCCCCACAAGGCTGCTCGTGACATTGCTTCCCCAGGAGAAGTGATGAAAGAGACAGATGTTTGTAAGTGTGTAGGCAAGAACTGGGAAGGAGACACTGTCAATAAGCGTAGATAGGCGTAGTTCTTGGCTCTTGGGGGTGGGCTGAGAAGCACAGGACTGAGGGCATGATGAAAGCAGACTTCCATGTCACAAGCGTCTGAATTCCTTTTGCAATTTTAAAACGTTAAAGGTGAAAGTTTAAATGAATTAGCAATAGTTGATAACAAATAAAGTCATGTCCACTGCAAAAATATCTATGAGAAAGAGAAATGATAAGAGCAGAGAATTTAAATTGGGTCATAAAAATGTTGTGACAAAAAAAATATGTGGACAATTTTAGAAGTATGTATGTGTCCATGCAAAACTTCCTGGGAGCACACGGTGAGCTCTGAAATGCTGTTGATCCCAGGCAGGGTGTGAGGGTGGAAGTCCCACCTCTGCGAAGAAAGCCCAAGGCATTCTAGGAAACTTTTACCCTCCTATCTGTTCCCCACCCCCGTCCATGAGAGGTATCAGCTCCAACCAGCTATATGTGGCTTTCTCTCACCAGCTGCCTCTCTGGGGTCTGACCATTGGTTTTCTGATCTAATCCTCATGAACACCTCAACTTCAAACATTCCCCAACTTTCTACAGCATGGAAAACCATTTGACTGAGTGAAGGTCCTCACTCCTCCGGTAAAAACAATGACTGAAACAATTCAACCCTTCCAGCATCAGCCCTAAGAGTAAAGGGCAGGTAAGTGGTTTAGTCTTAGCTCCAGGAAGGCACCTGCCCACTGCAGGTGGCCCTGCAGTAGAAGTAGTTCTACCAGAGGTTGAAAGTCAACTATGGTGTGATCCTCAGTCCTCAGGTGTGATGGCTAAGATAAGGGCAATCACCTTGATGCAGAAACAGGAGTACGGCCAGGCGGAGATGGTCATTAGAGCAGGTTTATTGCGGGGTGAGAGAAAGGCAAGAGAAAGTGAGATACACCCTGGAGAGGGGGCAGGCAGATCAGCTAGGGACTGAAATGCACTGAAATGATTTTGGGGCTTTTGTTAGGATAGAGGGTGGGAATTTACAGTGGCACAAAACCATAGAGTGACAGTGACCATGCAGCTGTTACCTGTTTGGTGGAAGTCACATGATTGTGTCTGTGCCTTGCAAAAGCCAAGAGCCTGCACCTGTGTACTTGGGTCACTGTGCCTTTTCTGGCCTAGCACCACTGGTGGAAGGTCATGTAACAGTCATCTGACCCCCAGGACAGCTTCATGGGCACATGCATGACCGTAGGAAGATTGCGTGCCCATAAATCTATACAGGAGTGTGATGGGGACCTTTGGTGGAATGCAGGTGGGGGCACTGGAGGTGTCATTTGCTGGCTCTGCGTAGCCTGCCCACCTTCGTAAGATGGATCTCTTCTATAGCCCCGCCCACACAAGGAGAGGGGGAATTAATAAGACCATAATGGATACTGAGTCTTCTGGGTCAATTGCTGGTTAGGGATCCTTTTACTGTCATCCCCCTGCTTTGTCTCCCACTTCTCCCATTCCTGTTCCTCTCCAGCTAACTACCTGTGCTCACAGTAGCACACTCTCCCAGCTCAAGAGGCAACAGAATCTTCCTAAGCCAGCCCTCTCTGCCAACAGTCTCTGGTGCTGACCTCCAGGCCCAGGAGAGGTCCTGCATGGGGCCAGGGCAACATCACACTCTCAACACCAGTACTACACTGATGTGGTGCTGCTCAGAATGAAGCAGACTTGTGGGGATAGTGGGGTCTCAGGATCTGCCCCTG
Source organism: Sciurus carolinensis (assembly GCF_902686445.1). Taxonomy (NCBI): domain Eukaryota; kingdom Metazoa; phylum Chordata; class Mammalia; order Rodentia; family Sciuridae; genus Sciurus; species Sciurus carolinensis. Next base: position 83,188,976 of record NC_062214.1, read on the forward strand.
AAAGAGGACAGTGAAAGAGCAGATGACCTGTCCTGAAACAAGAGCCCATGTTATGGGGAAGTACGCAGACACTGACAAAGCCTGTGCAGCAGGAGTCCACCTGGGGTCACTGGTGCCACGTTTGGCCAGAGGTAAGAGGGGCTCTTGCCTTGGACTGGACACTCAGAGCAGTGCTCTGTTTAGAGTGGTCTGTAGCCTGGTGCCAGCCTCCATATGGTCTTTTGCTGGTTCTTTATGAGTTATACACAGGAACTGAGATCGTCATGTATCTATTCAATCTTTATAATTGGGGCTTGTATTTTATGTGGACTTTTTAAAGTTTGCCAATTTGTTATAAAGGATATCACAATGCACACAGATGAAAAGATACTAGGGCTGGGAATGTGTCTCAGTGGTGGAGTGCTTGCCTAGCGTGTGTGAAGCCCTGGGTGTGATCCCCAACAGGGAAAAGAAGAAAGGAAATGATCAAGAACATAAACAGAGAACCTACAGAATGGGAGAAAATCTTTACCACCTGCACCTCAGATAGAGCATTAATTTCCAGGACATAAAAAGAACTCAGTAACTTAACACAAACACACACACACACACAAAGCAACCCAATCAATAAATGGGCAAAGGAATCAAACAGGCACTTCACAGAAAAAGAAATTCGAACAGTCAACAAATATATGAAAAAATTTTCAACATCTCTAGCAATTAGAGAAATGCAAATTAAAACTACACTAAGAGTCCATCTCACTCCAGTCAGAATGGCAATTATCAAGAATACAAGTATCAATAAATGTTGGCAAGGATGTGGGGAAAAAGGTACACTCATACATTGCTGGTGGGATTGAAAATTGGTATAACCACTCAGGAAAGCAGTATGGAGATTCCTTAGAAAACTTGGAATGGAATCACAATTTGACCCAGTTATCTCACTCCTTGGCCTATACCCAAAGGACTTAAAATAAGCATACTATAGTGAAGCAGCCACATCAATGTTTATAGCAGCTCAATTCACAATATTGAAACTATGGAACCAACCTAGGTGCCCTTCAACAGATGAATGGATAAAGAAAATGTGGTACACATAGAAAATGGAATATTACTCATCTATAAAGAAAAATGAAATTGTGGCATTTGCCAGTAAATGAATGGAACTGGAGAACATCATGCTAAGTGAAACCAGCCAGTCCCAAAAAACCAAATGTTGAATGTTCTCTGATATGTGAATGCTAACCCTTAACAAGGGAGGGTAGGGAGGGGAAGAATAGAAATTCAATGGATTAGACAAAAAAGGAAGGAAGGAAAGGGAGGGGGGATAGGAAAAGGAAAGACAGTATGAATCAGACATAACTTCCTATGCTCATATATGAATACATGACCAATGTAACTCTATATCATGTTCAACCAAAAGAATGAGATCAAAATTATAAGGGGTTGCACCCTGTGTATGTATAATATGTCAAAATACACCCTACTGTCATGTATATCTAAAAACAACAAATAAAAGAGAAAAAGTGCTATGTCAGTTGAAAAGATGCATAGAGCAAGGTGTGCTGGAGGGACGTGAGGCTCCCGTGTTCTGTCGGGGTACACTGCCCCTCAGGGCCCTCCCAGAGTGCAGAAGCTCTCCAACACTATTCTCTGGGGTTTTAATGGAGGCTTCATTACACAGACATGATTGATTACACCATCAGCCATTGGTGATCAATTTAACCTTCAGCCCCTCTCTACACCCGGGGAAAGTGTCATTCTTCTAATCCTCCCTTGGTCTTTCCAGTGACCAGCCCCGACCCTGCAGCTACCTAGAAGCTGCTAGCCATCCCCGACTCATTAGCATACAAGACACATCACTTTGGAGACTCTGAGGATTTGAGGAGTTGTACGCCAGTAAACTAGACAAAGACCAAGCAAATAGCTGACAAAATTTCAGAGATCCCTTACAACCTAAAAGATTCTGGAACATTATCAGAACCCATTTGGAATTTAAAATTAGTATAGTCCATCATATTGTATGAACATATTTCCCAGGAGAGGCCCCTCAGGTTTCTAGGCTAGCCTTCAATCTTGTCAGGTTCCCAAAGCAGGAGTGGTCTTTGCAAACATATAACTTCCCCCTTTTAGGCACCTGACAAAATTGAGCTAAGAGATAATGGCATCTCTTGCTTTGAACCACTTCCTACATTAAAGTCATATTGAATTTCTCTCAATTCATAACCCATTTATTCACGCCTTTACTCTCGGCTACCATTCTTCCTTCTCTTTATTTATACCTGAACATTTCCACCTGTGGAAAGTTTGGTCACTGTTTGTCTAGACAGCTGGCAACAATACTAATGATACTAGCCAGTTTCCTCAGTCCGCTCGCCTTCAGATAGGGCAAGTTCACACAGATGCAGAACTAGTGAATTATTTTTAACACAGGCAATATAGATTCATTCATTGTTAACCTCAATTTTGCCAGATGAGTGGAGCATGACCTACTTGCCTCAAACCCTGAAAGGGGTTTAAAAATATAGTTATAGTTTCTTACTTAGGAATAGTCCCTACTTCAAGATGTTGTAGTTGTAAGACCTGATCCTGTGACTACTACATCAGATTGGGGGCAGTTGAGGTGATGTGGAAAAGAAATTTTTTAAAATAGTCATTTTGTATGGATTTTTAAAATTCACTTTTCTAGTGTTTTATTTCTTTGGGTTTTTACAAAAGAATTGCTCTGTGTGTGATTAGAAAATTAAAATTGGATCCTGTACTATAGAAAATTTGAGAAGCCCTACTTCAGAGGGTCTCCCATATTACACACAAAAAATAAATTGACCAGGGAGCACATGGGAACTGGTGCTCAGTGCTGGCATAGTACAGCCTGGGACCGAAACATCAGTTCCAGTGACAACACTGTTTAGGCCCCAGAGAATCACTGCTCCTCACCTTTTGCCCTATGTCCTCAAAACCGAAAACAACTGTCTGAATGTCTCTGAGGTTTTCTGGGTTGTGCTTCTGCCAACTTGAGAGACAGAAACCACTTCAGAGTACAGGGAGGATTTGAGTGGCGGAAGCACTTAGGTAAGAAAAAAGACAAATTAATTAACTTGTCAAATCCTTTTTCTCAGATCGAGAGAATGCAATCATCTCTAGCACAGTGAAATAACATTTCCCAGTAGGGCGACACGTCCATTTCATGCTTCTCTTTGTGCTCTGGTTCTTGGTTCAGGAGGGACTCACAAATTAGTGTGGTATTGACAGATGGTTATGGTGGCTGAGGAATATTTTTGCCATAGTAACACTTTATTTTACCTTTAAATCTATATCAAGGTAGGTATAGATGTCATATGTATGAAGTCAATTCTTCACATTACTCCATAAATCTAGATATTACTCTAAAAGATTGTGAAAATTGCAATATAAGAAGCAGATTTTCTATGGAGAATTTAAAATATTTTGCAGTGTTTTCCACAATCATGATTATTTCTCTTACATAATACCATGAAAAACATTTGAACAAGATATGTAAAATTCGTGTTTCATTTCCAAAATTCAAATATTCTTTTAAGATTTTTAATGACATTCCTCTTATTAGTGAACTTTTTCCAAATTGAAATTAATTTTTAAAATTATCTAAGAATTACTGATAATTCAAAAAAAGGTAATTTGGCATCACTATCAATAGAAAATAAATTGTTCAAAAACCTTGATTATAACAATATAATTAATTTGAAATAAAAATTAAACTCAATTAAAAGATACATAACAAGTTATGAATTAAGTTTATCTTTTTTTTACAGTGCTAAGCAAGTATTCTACCACTGAGCTACATTCCCCATCCCTAATTATATATATCTTGATTTTATTATCAGAACATCCCTAGCCCATCAACAGAATATCCAAACATGTGCAAAAATAATTGAATTCTGTCACCTTTACTATTTTGCCAACTTTTGCTCATATAAAAACTGTGGGGACAAGGTTGGGGATACAACCTAGTAGTAGACCACATGTCTAGCAGGCCTAAGGTCCTGGGTTCAATCCCCAGCACCAAAATAAATAAAGGAATAAGAAATAAATAAATGGGCTGCGGATATAGCTCAGTTGGTAGAGTGCTTGCCTCACATGCACAAGGCCCTGGGTTCAATCCCCAGCACCACAAAAAAAAAAAAAAAGAAAAGAAAAGAAAGAAAAGCCATACATTGTTCCAAAGTATTTTTAAAAAATTTTTTATCCTAAAAGGATTTGTTTTCCAAGATAGAAGGATAGAACATTTTTATCTAATAGTTTACTGACTTGGTTTATAATTTTAAACATTTATACATACACAATGTGATCCTTGATAGAAAGAGAACTGCTTGGGGTTACCTTCCTATGCTGGGTCAGGGCTTCCCAACAGTCGAATAGAGGTTTGAGAGGTCAGCGTGCACTTTAATTTACTCAGAGACAGTATCAGTAGATGGAGACATGACTTGAACACAAATCTCAGAAGGGAGACATGATTTTGAGAAATCATTATTTGCAATTAATTCCATGTCTCCTTTAGTCTTCAGTTAGTAGAGATGTTTGTCTGGCTGTGACCCAAGAAAGTCACCCTAAGTGGGACTAGCAGTGGATGTCCCTAAAGGCCACTTTTGTGATCCTCCTTTGTTGCTGTTCCTTCTTTGATCTTGGAGAGTTAGGATCTGGGTCCCAATGCAAGGGACTGTGTGTGATGGCTTCATCCTAGATGGTCACTCAAAATCTGCTCTGGAACCAGTGGTACTGGCTGATGCCAGGAGGAATAGGGCTTCTGGTCATCCACAACTGTCCACCTCTGCCCAAGGTCAAAATCTTGTGTGGACCAAAAAGATGAATGCTTACCTCCTGTCATCATCCGTACCGTTTTCCTGCTAAGGGGCGCTTGCTTTGCTTCCTCTGTGTGAACATGTGTGCACACAAATGTACCTTTACAATCGATGCTGCAATAAACACTGCCATACAGGGGACCTTAGGTGGATGCTTTCATTTCTCTGGAATAAATTCCCAAGAGTGGGATCACTGGGTCAAAGGGCATATGTATTTTTAATTTTAATGGATTTTTCCAGATTGATTTCCAAAAAGGCTGCAGTAATTTACATCTCCACCAGCAATGATTGAGAGCACACTTTTCCTCCCATATACAATTGGTATAGAAACTTTAATTTTGCCAGGTTGGAGGGTGTAAATGATATTATTACTTAATTTGAATTCACCTGAATTCTAATGAATTTGAGCATCTTTCCATATTGTTGGATATTTTTCTTCTCTAAATTCCCTATTTCTCTATTGGGTTGTTTATCTTTTCTTCTTTGTTTAGACCTGGTGCATTCTAGGCAAGTGCTCTACCTAACATCAAGCTACATCCCCAGTTCTGTCTTTTTCTTATCAATTTATAAGAACTCTTTACATATTTTGGGGATTGACCTTTTGACTATCATCTGCATCACAAACACATTTTCTAAATCTACTGTTTGTCTTTTGACATTATTTATGAACTGTTTTGCCATAAATTGTGTTTTTAAAAATATATATGTGAGAAGTGATATTGACCAAATTATGTTGTTATATTGTGTGCATGTACAAATATGTAACAAATCCCATCATTATGTACAACTAGAATATACAAATAAAAATGTGTAAAAATATATAGGCAAAAATATCCATTTTTTACACCTAGGTTTCCAACCTTGATTGAGAATGTCTTCTGATTATTAGATTATATAAAAGCCCAGATTGTATTTGCCAAAATTGTTATTAAAATAAAATACACATACAAAATAGTGCATATATTTTATGGATTGATGAATTCTTGCAAAGCGAATACACTCAATGTAACCAGGACCTAGATCAAGAAACAAAATTTGTAGGGTACAGTGGCACACACTTGTAATCCCAGTGACTTGGCAGACTAAGGCAGGAAGATCTCAAATTCAAGATTAGCCTCAGCAATTTAACAAGAACCTTAGCAACTTAGAGAGATCCTGTCTCAAAATAAGAGTAGGTGGGGGATATAGCTCAATGTAAAGACCCCCTGGGTTCAATCCTCAGTACCAAAAAAAAAAAAAAAAAAGAAAGGAAACAAAACCTGACCAACCCTGACCAGCACCTGATGCTCCTTTACGTCCCCTTCCAGCCCACTTCCCTCCCAAAAGATTAACCTCCCCCTTACTTCTTGCAACATAGTTTAGGGTTTGAACTTTTATCTAAATGAATCACTTGCATGTGGCTTACTTGTATCTAGCTTTAATTCAGCATCATATTTAAGATTCCTTTATGTAGTTCATTCAGTTTCATTGCTCTGCACTATTCCTGTATATAAATTTGCCACATTTTATCTGTTTTACTATTAATGGACGTTTAGGTTGCTTTCATTTTGGAGCTACGCCAAATAGTATGGTTATAAACATTCTTGTACACGTTCTTTAGCAAATGGACATCTGCATTTCTGCTGGGTATTTATCCAAGAGTGTACTTTCTGGGTCATGGGGAATGTGCACGTTCAGCTTTCACAGATACTGCCAAACAGTCATCCAGAGCAGTTGCACCAATTCCACCCCCTCCAGCAATGTAAGGGACTTCTCATCGCTCCACTGCCACCTCAGCACTTGAGGTCATCTGACTTTTTCATTTTAGCCACTCTGGTGGGTATGTGCTAGTGTTGCATTGTGGTTTGTCTTACCAGATCTTTGATACTTTACATTTTACATTTTTAAGCCTTTAGTCCATCTGGAATTATATTTTTGAAAGGTCCACTTTTGACTCTCTTCTGACAAATAACCAGATGGGCTAGATTAAATAATGTATCTTTTGTCCTAATATGTCTTAAGGTATAAACAGGCATTTACCAGGTAAAGTGGAACAGGGGAGAATGCTCCATGCTGCAGGAACTGGAGGCATGAACCAGCACGCTGTACCCAGGAGCTTCCACAGGTGTGGCTACAATTACCAGGGTGCAGCAGCAAGTGGCACAGGAGGGTGGGCAGGGCCAGATCTTGCCATTCCCACACTCCTACACAGGCTCCCATCAAATGGACACGCCAGTGGAAAAAGGATCCTCTCTGCTTCTGATGTTTAACACTTCTTGATGTTCTTTGATCTTCAGTTTGAAAGTGTGATTATTAAAATGTCCCTCTTAGGGGAAGGAGCTTCTATGTTGACTAAGGCACTCACTTATTAAAATCCATTATATATTCTATTTCATTTCTTTCTCACAATGACTCCATGAGGCAAACCCTGTTGATCTTGATTTACAGATGGAGAATGTGAGGCTCAAAGCAATCACATGGTTTGCCCTCATACATACAGCCAGAAAGTGGCAGAGCAGAGACTGGAACCCAGGTCTGTCTTCCTGCCCCCAGATGCACTGCTGGTGGATAGATCAATTGAACTGGCAGCCACTTCAGAGTGGTACCTGGGATGGAGCAGAGATTTACAATCATTACATCAGCCCCTGCCAACAGACCCTGTTGGTTTCTGTTTTCTCTTCCCCAGTCACACTGATGGTTTGATTTCTTGGAAAATTGGGCTACTGTTCCAGGCAGCAATGCCCGCCTTTGCTGAAAGGCATGAAGGGTGAGGCTGCAGTGGCTGCTTTGGACCCAGGGGGCTGCTTTGGACCCAGAGGGACACCCTGAAAGAAGCAGGGTAGGTAAAAGAGTGAGGAGGATTCTGTCCTCCTTGCCTTTCCCATGCTCAGTTCTTGGTTACAGAAAGTCCAGCTGCTCCTTTACCCCAGGAGAATCCATCTCTGTAGTTACAATAAACCTCCTGATACCCTGCACTCCCATGGGCAGGTCTGTTCCCCCCAGCGGGGAGATGTGAATGTTCACTGCCATGAACACACTGGCACACAGACACACTCAGACATGCAGAGGTGGCACACAGTCCCTCACTGACACACAGCAGCAGAAACAAATGCACACTCAGAGAGAGGGGCTGCTTCCTGGAATAGGAGAGCCCAGAGAACCCACAGAGCTCCCGGGTTTCCACACCACACCACCTGTGTTCTTCTGCAGAAAAAGTCACACAAATAATCAAGCAGTTTCCCACCAAAGAGAAATTTTAACTGATAGAGATAATTGTAGAAAAGTGTGCTGAAATTAGGAGGTGCCATTTTCCCTCTATCAGATTGGCAAAGATCTGAAAGTTTGATAATACCCAGTGCAGGTGGAGATGTCAAGAGATGCCATTTGGCAGAAAAAGTAAATTATTCCAACTTGTGAGGAAAGTAACTCACTGTGAAAATGTTAAATGTAGCTACCCTTGAAACCAGTGATTCCATTGCTAAAAAGTTTAAACACAAATACATACACAGATACACATCTATATACTTACACACACACAAAACTGATTAAAGAAGTTCATTATAGCATTTGCTCATACCATAAAATTTGAAACAACTAAAAATGTCTAGGGCTGGGGTTGTGGCTCAGTGGTGGAACGTTTGCCTAACACATGTGAAGCACTGGGTTCGATCCTCAGCACCACATAAAAATAAATAAATTAAATAAAGGTATTGTGTTCATCTACAACTAAAAAATATTTTGAAAAATGTCTATTCATAGAATTCCAATCAAATAAGTGAAGAGATACCTACACCATGGACTATTATTAGCCATTTAAAATGCTGAGGTAGAGCATTTCTTATTTAAAAAAAAAAAAAAGGTACAGATGAACAAGTTGTTTTTATCCTACTTGTGTTTTTTTAGAAATATGTTTGTATATGCACGTAGAGTATCTACAAGATGCATAAGAAATGTGTTACAGTATATAGCTCTGGAGAATGGGAAGGGAACGAGGAGGAAAGAAGTAAAAGAAGACTAGTTTTTAACTTAGCCTTTTGTACTATTTCACTATTTACAGTAATAAATCACTTTACTGTAATAAATCATTTTAACTCTGAGATTTTAAAAATGTATTAGGGTTCTGTAAGATTTCACTTAGAAAAAGTGTCCCATTGTTAATAAGTTTGAGAAAGCTTATGTACTCCAAGTCCTTTGTACAAACAGCCAGCAAAAATTGGACCAGATTTCTGATATAGGGAGAAAAAGCAGTCCATACAATGCTGGGCTAATGTACCCTTCCAGGTTATCTGATTCTACAGTAGTTTCCATTTTTCATTGTCTTAAAATAATACAAATGGTTCTTGACCAGGGCAATGCAAGTGAATTTTGTCCAGTAGATGTGTAAGTGATTCCCCTTCCCAGCTGTGAAAAAAGCCAGTTTTGTATAAATTAACAGGTTTATTTCATAATCATTTGTTTGCCAATAAGTATATCTGGTCTTTGCATGGAAACCAGTTTTAACACATTATTAGTTTCATTAATTAATGAATTAAATTTAAAAACCCTTGACATATGTGTTCATATTTTATTTGTATGAGGCATGATTTTTTTCTCGTTTAAAAATCATCTTTCAATAAAGTAGGAACAACAAAGGCCAGTTGAGGGAGAAATTTTCCCAAAGTTAGATGACTATTGCTGCAAATATAGTACTAGTTGCCAAGCTTCCAATGTGAGCTGGACTCTGAATTGGGTGTTTTACTTACATCAAGTAACAAGATTGAAATTGGTCTTAATTTAACTTGAATACTTATCCCATACAGATATATGGTTAATTTAGAAGATGCTTTCCCACAAATAAACACGCACACAGGCTCACACATGCACAAATACCCCCGGACATGGACAGGTCCCTGCTGACACAGGGCACAGACGGGCACCGACGAACCCCTCCCCTCCACTCCCCTGCCACAGGCGCTCTAGCAGCTCCCCTCAATGACCTGGGGGAGCTAAAGGTTGGAGATGGAGCAGCGCCTCTCTTTGCAGGGCCTCGTCTGTGAGCGCAGAGGTAGAAGAGGTGGCTACCTCACCTGTAACTATAGGCCAGGGAACTAAATGGAGCTCTGTCGGTCGCCACTGAGAGCTTGAAGCCAGGTAGGGAGGCAAAGACCCATCCTCAGAGCCAGCTTAATGTGCAAGTGGCTCCCACACAGGCGGAGCCCCTTGGGCCCGCCCGGGTTTCATGCCCAAGTTCCAGAGGTCTTCAAGAAGGCTTCCCGGAGGTGCAGAGGTGACCTCTGTGTTTCGGTTTGAAATCCTTGGAGAAGCCCTGGTGTGGTGGCACATGCCTGTAATCCCAGCGACTGGAGAGGCTGAGGCCTCAGCAATTTAGCGAGGCCCTAAGCAACTCAGCGAGATTGTTTCTAAATAAAATACAAAAAAGGGATGGGGATGTCGCTCAGGGGTTCAGCCCCCTGGGTTCAAACTCCTAAAAAAAAAACAACGCTGGAGCCGAAGGCACTGCGCAGCGATGGGTAAAAGGACTGAGCAAGGAAGGAAAAAGGCCAAGGTCTCCAATCGCGGCTGTGTTAGGTTGATGGCGTTTCTGTTTTTGCAGTGAAACATCCCTTCAGAATGCGAGGACGCGCGGCTGGCCTGGCCTGCAGGCCCGGAGCAGCACCACTCGTTACCCTCGCTCCACCGCAGCGGCTCTTTCGGTGGACTCGTGGCGCCCCCTGCGGGCTGCGAGCCGCTCTCCCAGAGCCCGCCATCGCAGGGAGGCGCGGGCCCGGAAGGGTACCCCACGGTTGGGGTCAGGCCTGTGAACCATCCTCTGCGGCCGCAGGAGTGTCCCTGCAGGTGGGGCTTTTTAAGCAGAAAACACCCAATATTCTTTAACTCACCCCAGGAAGGACAAAGAGGCCAAAATAAATGAATGAATCAAGGAAAGGAATTTCTGGGGCATTTTCTATTCTCCGATCCCAGGACAATCAGAGAAATCTGTTATGATTTGTATATAACGTGTCCTCCCAACAGCTTATGTTAGACAATTTAAGAAGAATTTTCAGATGTCAAATGATTGGGTTAAGAAAACTTTAACCAGGTTGAGGACTGGGGTTCAATGTCAGAGTGCTTGCCTAGCACTGGGTTCAAGTCTCAGCATCACATATGAATAAATAAAGTCCATTGAGAACTAAAAAAAATTTTTTTTTAAAGAGAGAGAGCTTTGGGACTGAGATTGTGGCTCAGCGGTAGAGTACTTGCTTCACATGTGTGAGGCACTGGGTTCGATTCTCAGCACCACATATAAATAAATGAATAAAATAAAGGGCCATCAACAACTAAAAAAAGTTTAAAAAAAAAAGAGAGAGAGAGAGAGCTTTAACCTAATCTGTGGATTAATACACTGATGTGGATTAACTAGCTGGTAACTGTAGACAGGGAGGGTGTGTTGAGGTAGTCACTGGGGATGTGTGCCTTTGGGGTTCATATTTCGTTCCTGGTGAACAGAGCAAGCTCACTCTGATTCCTGTGGCCAAGTCCTGAGCTGCTTTCCTCTGCCATGCCCTTCTGCCATAATGCTCTGCCTCGCCTTGGGCCCAGAGCTATGGAATTGGCATCTGTAGACTGAGACTTCTGAAACTGAGAGCCAAAATAAACTTTTCCTCCTCTAATTGTTCCCATCCAATCTTTTGGTCATAGCAACAACAACAATAAAAGTTAGTAAATATGCAGTAAGTGATTGTATTAGCTCCATGTAAACTGACTGAGGCACATAGATTGAGCTTGAAACCCTCAGCTCCACTGTAAGAGGCAGCAGGATTTACGCCATACCTAGTTGGTGCTCTAGGCTCTAGGCAGCTCATGAACGCAAAGACATTGTGCTAATGGATTCCCTGGTGACAAAGCCAGCTGTCACAAAGCAGCAGGTACCCCAGATTCTACCAGGCATGGAAACAACAATGAAAACTGTCTTCTGCCTTCTGAAACTTGGCAAAGTGGAATTTGCTGAAAAGCAAGCATTTCAGTGTGTTTTAAATTTCATTTCTCAAAACAAGCAAACAAACAAAAAAACCCAGTTAACTTTCATCATGACTTTTTACTCTTTTATCTTTTGGGAAATTGACTTTTTAATATACCTTTAATTGAACATATGTAGTTTGGGTAGGAAAATATAATCTATTTGTTGGACTATTTTCCCAGTGAAGTTCCGTCCATTTTTTCATTTTTGAAGTTATTCTCTATTGTTCTAAACAGTAAGGAGAGCCACAAATTAACAAAAACATGTATCATAGTTTCAACATCCAGTCTGACTTGCTTAAAGAAATCTGTTTGCAATAGACTGTAATGAACTGTAATGCCCCTTCAAAGGAAGATTTAGAAATAAATTATTAGCAGTATTAATTCATTAGGGAAAAAATCATAAGCATGAACGGGGGATAGCGGAATGTTTACCTCCTCTTTCTGGGAGGTCAGGGAGAAACAGGGGAACCTGCAGACCCTGCTACTAGCTAAAGGCGAGTGACCCCAAGGAGTGATGACCACTTGGGATGTTAACTGCTCCTGGCACATGCACTGAGGCCTGTGTCTGTGGTATGAGAAAGGACCGTTGCCATAGAAGGTGATAGATGAAACCAGTTTCAGTCTGCCCTGTTTCCTTTGTCAGAATTTTAAAACAAAGTGTAGTGTGTCTTCGGAAGTCTACGATTCAAGTCCCAGCACTGTATATCCTCACGACCCCTACCACAAACTGTAGTTTGGAGCAAGTCACTTATCTCTCCCAGACCAATTTCTTATCTGTAAAATGAGAAGAACAATATTCAAATCATGTGATTTCCAAAAGATTCATTAGTTTATTATTCAACAATTGTTTATGGAGTGCCAGTTAGTAGTTCAGTCTCTGACAAGGACAGACAAAGTCTCTATTCTCATAGAATTCATATTCTAATAGAGTAAGTTCACAATAAACAAATAAGTTAATTTAAAAAAATGAAAAATATCAGAATTGATAAGCAGTAGATAGAAAATAAAATACGGGGAGTGATAGAGAAACACAAGCTGAATTATGTTAGTTGGTCAGCGAAGGCCTGTCTGAGCAGATTGTATTTGAGAAGAACTATAGATGTCACAGTACAACCAGATATGTAAAGATCAGGGCACAGAACCTTCCAGATGCCAGTAAGAACTACAGCAAAGACTCTTAGGAAGGGTATCAGGCTGTATTTGCTCCATAAAAAACTACTTCTACAGTTAGTGACATAAAAATAATAACCATTTATTTAGCTCCTGCTTTTGTGGGTCAGCAATTCAGACTGGGCTCAGCTGGGCTGTTCTGGTCTTAGATGATCTTACTCTTGGCAGTGGTCAGTAACCAATCAGCTGAGTGGCTTTGCTTCTTAGAGCTGGCTGGTTATCTACTTGGGCAATGGAATGAATGTGTCTTTCATCACATCATTGGAATGTGTCCAATCCCATCCTGACCGTGTGTTCCTGCAGGGTTTCAAAAGACAGTGGAAGCCTGGGAGGCCTCTTAAGGCTTTCTCTCATATCTAGAACCATGTCACGATTGCCTTCTATTGGCAAGGCCAACCCAGATTCAAGGAGTGAGAAAAAGACTTCACTGCATGATCAAAGGATTGTAAGAGACATGAACACCGAGAAAAGGAGAATTGTGATTTTGATAATTGGGCAAAAATGAACAAAAAAAAAATATGCCATCAATAGTTGAGGAGTGTTATAGGCTGAATTATGTTCACTCTACCCAAAATAAAACCCAAATGTTGAAATCCTAACCCCTTTGATATGGTTGCTGTTTCTTGTTTTTGTTCTAATGGGGGGATAGTGACATCTGGTACATATTTACAAGCCATATGTCTGACAAATAACTTGTATCTATCTAGACTATATGAATGACATTCTTAAAATTCAACAATAAGCTACCTCAGGATGTGTCTGCATTTTGATATAGGGTCTTTAAAAAGGTAATTAAGGATAAACAAGGTCATTAGGATGAACTCTAATCCAATATTACTGGTGGGAGAATGAAAAGACAAGTCATAGACCAGAAGGAAATATTTGTGGACTACATATCTAATAAAAGATTTGTATCTAGAATACTATTTTAAAACTCAATAATAAAACAAATAATCCAATAAGAATGGGCAAAAGATATGAACAGATACTTCACCAAAGAAGATATGAAAAGATGCTCAACATTAATCATTAAGAAAATGAAAATTAAGAAGACAACAAGATAAATTACACACTTATTAGAATACCTAAATTTAAAAGATTGACCATACGTTGGCAAACATGTGAAGAGCTGGAACCCCAATACCCTGCTGAATATAAAATAGTTCAACTACTTCAGAAAACAATTTGGAAGTTTGTTGAAAAGTTGAACATCTACTACATGATTCAGCTATTCTGTTCCTAGGCATTTCTCAAGAGAAATGAGAGCACATACTAATACAAAGACCTGCACACAAATGTTCATAGCAACCTTATTTGTGATACTAAAAAACTAGGAACAACCTAATGCCCATCAACAGGTGAATACATAAACCATGGCTTATCCATACAAAGGAATACTGCTTAGCAAAAATAAATACATAAATACAACAATAACCTAACTAGTACAAATTATAAAAGAAAAATAATACAATGGACTTTGTCAAAATTAGAAAATGTAGTTCTATGTAAGTCAATTAAGAGAATGAAAAGATTAGAAGAAAACATTTACAAAACTTTTGTCTGACAAAGGATTTGTGTCTAGGATATATGAATACATATTCTTAAAATTCAACAATAAAAAACAAAACAATCCAGTTAGATAGTGGGTAAAAGACTTGAAGAGACATTTCACTGAAGAAGATATATGAAGGGGAGCAAGGGGAGGGGAAGGGGTGTGAGGATGGGAAGGCTGATGTAATGAGATGGACACGATTACCCTATATATATGTATGATTATACTACCAGTGTGCCTCTGCACTACGTACAACCACAGTGCATTCTACTCTCATATATAACCAATTAGAACAAATGAAAAAAATTTTAAATTAAAAAAAAGAAGATATATGAACAAGTAAATGAGCAATTGAAAAGATACTCAGCATTACTAGTCATTAGGGCAGTGCAAACAATTGTCACTATATATCCACTAGATCAAAACAAAAAAATAGTGATAATATCAAATGCCGGAAGGATATGGAGGAACTGGCTCTCTCATAAATTGCTTTTGGGATATGAAAAAAGACTAAACATGGGGTTGGGGTTGTGGCTCAGTTGTAGAGCACTTGCCTAGCGTGTGTGAGGCCCTGGGTTCAATCCTAAGCACCGCATAAAAATAAAATAAAGGTATTATGTCCACCTACAACTAAAATATATATTAAAAAAAAGAAAAAACTAAACATATACTTAAATATGACCTAGAAATTTTACTCCTGGGCATTTATACCAGAAATATGAAAACTTATGTACCCACAAAACCCTGTACAGGATTCTTTATCAAGGCTTTATTTGCACTAGCCCCCAAACTGAAAACAACCAACTGTTTCTCTAGGAGTGAATGGCTAAACTTACTGCGATCCATTCATACCATGGAACACTACTCAGCAACACATAAATAAGGATGGGCTATTGACCCATGTGACAACTTAGATGGATCTCAAAGGCATTGTGATGAGTGAAGAAAGACAAAGTGAATTTGTCCATTTTTCTGTGGCAAATAACATGGTACCACAGACTGAGTACATTTCAACAAAAGAAGTTAATTTGGGCTCACAGTTCGGGAGGTCCAAGGTCAGGGGGTTGTACCTAGTGATAGCCTTTCTCTTGGCAGAATCCTGAGGTGGTGCAGGGCATCACATGGCCAGACAAGCGCAAATGTGTGTATCTTCTGGTCTCTCCCTCTTATAAAGCAGCTAGTATTCAATTATGGGGGCTCCAACCTTCTGATTTTATCTAATCTTAATCACTTCCCAACGTCCCCACCTCCCCACCTCTAAATACTATGGTTGGATTATTCCCAATCCTCTTTTTTAATTTTTTATTTTGAGACAGGGTCTCTCACCAAGTTGCTGAGGCTGACCTCTAACTTGTGATCCTCCTCTCTCAGCCTCCCATGTCACCCACACATGGCTATGTTTCTGCCCTCTCAATACCTCACAAGAGGAGTAAATGTCAACACATGAACCCTTGAAAGACACACTTAAACTATATCCAAACCATAGCAAAATGCCAGTCTCAAAAGATCACATACTATATGATTCCATTTATAACTTTCTCAGAATAACAAAATTATAGAGATGGAAAACAGATTAGTGGTTACCAGGGGTTAGGGATGGTGGAGAATGGAGGTGGGTGTAACTATAAAGGGGTAGCAGGAGGGAATCTTTATGGTGGCAGAACAGCTATGTACCTTGATTGGTGGCTATTCAAACCCCCGCACATGAAAAAATGACATAAAAATATACCCGTGTCATTCCAATTTACTGATTTTAATGGTGCACTATAATTACATTAGATATATCCACTGGGAGAAACTGGGGTAAGGGTACACAGGACTTCTCTGTACTACTTTTACAACTTCCTGCCAATCTATAACTATTTTGAGAGTACAAATTTTTTGAAAGCAAGTAGTGATTGACACACTACAACCTAGATAAATCTTGAAGTAATTAAGCTAACTGAAAGAAGTCAAATAAAAAGAGTACAAACTGTATGATCTCATTTATATAAAATTCTGGAAAGAGCAAATCGATATACAGTGACTGTTTTAGTCAGCTTTTTCACTGCTATGACTAAAAGATTTGACCAGAACAATTTTAAAGGAGGAAAAGTTTATTTGAGGGGTCATGATTTCAGAGGTCTTAGAAGGCTGGCTCCATTCCTTGAGGCTCTAGGTGAGGCAGAACATCAAGGTAAAAGAGTGTGGCAGAGGGAAGCAGCTCACATGGCGATCAGAACACAGACAGAAAGACTCCACGCTCCAGATACAAAATATATACCCCATAGCCACGCCTCCAACGAACCACTTCCTCCAGCCACACCCCACCTGCCTCCAGTTACCACTCACTTAATCCCCCATCAAGGGATTACTGATTGGGTTAAGACTCTCACAAGTCAATCATTTCTCCTCTGAACCTTCTTGCATTGTCTCACGTGTGAGTTTTGGGGGGACACCTCACATCTAAACCATAACAGTGACAGAAAGCAGATCATTGTTTTCTGGGTATGGGGAATAGGGCAATATTTGGGCAGCAAGGAGGGGGAGAGAAGGATTACCAGGAACCATGAGGAAACTTTTGAGGCATGGTGGATTTGTTTATTAGCTTGATTGTAGTGATGATTTCAAGGTATATGCATATGTTAAACATATCAATTTGTACACTTTAAATATTGTATATTTTATACCAATTTATTTAGTGCCAAAAGATGTGCAAAGACTTTACACGTGAAAGTCTAATTTGGAGAAATTTAAGCAGACCTAAATGAATGGAAGCTTCTATCATAGTTTTAGATGGAACAACTACATACTAGGAAAATGCTCATCTTCACCAAATTGGGGTCAAAATCCTGGGTTTTTTTAGATGTTTATTCAAAATTGAATATGGGAATGAAGAAAAGGGTCAAATATAGGCAAAACGCTCATGAAAAATAAGGTAAAAGATTTACATTATCAGCTATCAATCAAGACAGTAAGATGCTAACATGGAATAAGCAAATAGACCAGGCCAGGCATTAATTCTGCAGCACACACCACCTGGGTGTCCTCTAATTCAATTCGGACACCATCTACCTGGAGACAGCAACTGATCTCACAGATTGAGGGCTGTCCCACAAGACTGTCACCACTTCAGACCCAGTCGCAACTCAGGGTCTTTGGAACTTTTGACCAACTGACTGCAGATTAGGGTTCCATATTTCCCCCAGATTTGAATAATTTGTTAGAGCAGCTCACAGAACTCAGGGAAACACTATATTTAGATTTACTGATTTCTTATAAGGGATATTTTAAAGGATACAAAGAGCTAGAAGAAGAGATACATAGGATGAGGTCTGGAAGGGTCCCAAGCTCAGAAACTTCCATCTCCATGGAGTAGTGGTTGGCCATCCTCCTGGCAGGTGCATGTGTTCTTGTTCATGTTCCTGCAAGATTCCACATGTTGAACAGCCCAGAAACTCTGAACACTGTTGTTCTTGGTTTTTATGAAGAATTCATTGCACAGGCATGACTGAAAAATTGGACAACCATGACGAAATGGGACTGGACAAAACAGGTGTGATCTAAGGTCAATAGATTAGATGGGGAAACCCAGCAAGGTCTCTCTTTTCAGATTCTTTAGCATTCCTTCCTTGAAGATATGGAACAAGACCCCTTCTGAAATGGTGATCTAGTCATCTGTATCAGACAAGGTAGATTAGAGAATTTCTTTATGGCCACTGGCTCCAAGGGGAGGGAATGTTGGGGTTTCTATGACCTGCCTTAGGGATGAGAAATTCTAGTTTCTAGGGCCTGCCTTGGTTTTAAAAAGGAGCAGTAAAGAGGGGTGGGAGAGAGAAAAAGAGAGAGATAGGGAGATTTTATTTTCTGAAGCTTGCAGTGCCCCAACATTATTGTAAATAGCTTGGGAAATAACAAGAGCTATGAGAGGAATGAACCAGGAATTGTGGGTAAAAACCAAAAAATATATTCCGTATCACACACTGTGCTCTTCTAAGATACCTCCACTTTGCCCTACCATTTTGTAAAGTAGGAATTATTTTTCAGATAAGGAAACTGAGGGACAAATAAGTTAAATAACTGAGCCCATGCAGATAGTGGATGGCAGAAACGAATATTTGAAACCAGGCATTAAACCCCACTTCTTCCCATTAAAGTACAAGCTGTTGACTGCCCTGCAGCACCTATTCATTACCTCTCCTTTCTTTCACAATCCTTGTTTTGTTAGGATGTCCCCTCTCCTCTGTGCTGTTACCCCAGTGATTGCAGAGCAAAAGAAACCTGGGCCCCTGAGGACTCTCAGTGCTGCTATGCTATTCCAGTTGGATGATTCCTTTCATTTACTTTTTCCCCCTTTATTTTAATCTGGAAAACAAGTCTTAGGCTAAGTGGTTCTAGAACTTCTGGGGTTCTTGAATCAAAAAGGAAAGATAGTTGGAAGGCAAACTTTCCATTTCCTTCCACACCATTGCAAGTATTACAGAAATCCAAACCAGATCCCTACAACAGGCGTTATGTGGTCTATGATAGGGCTTACACAGCCAGTGGGGGACAGTCCAAGCAGGCGGGCCTGTGAGTTTGAAGGACTTCAGTTAGCAGTCTGGTGGCTGTGTTCCAGGAAGCCTGACACATCAAGAGAGCATTGTGAAGCTGTGGCTTCTTAAAGACAGAAGCCCAGATAGTTCTGGGCTTCCCACTTGCCCAAGCTCAGCACTTACTCCTCATCCAAAACACTTAACCTTGAAGTGGAAATCCAGGGCCTGTATATTGTTACATCCCACAAGGTAGGAAGATCTCTGCACCCGGTCTGTGTCAGAAGTCAGATTACTATTGGGGAACCCCACCCCACCCCCGTCCCCATCTGCCCAACCTTGCCTTTCTCATTGCTTTGCTGCTGATCTTGTCACCTTGGCTCCTGCACCTTCACACCCCTGCCTCTCACCATTTAGCAGTTCATCCTCTTAAGGCAGGTTAGGGAGGAGGGTGTCTGATTGCCCAGACAATAAAGCTTTTTTCTTTTCTGGTCTTGGAACACTCTAGTTCTTTTTTATCTCCTTAGAGTTTTCTGTAATCTTCAAAGCTGTGCTCTGATTTGGGCCTTTGGATATAGCCTGTGGTTGGCCCTGCCCCTGGCATTGGCAAAGGTCTTGATACTGTGTGTCCTTCATAGAGCAGATTGGATGATGCCCCAGAGGCCCAGAGCTGTAGGAAAAGTGGTTTAGCCCAGCTTTCACAAGGACTGACTAGTCCCACTTTAGTTTCTATTGCAATGTGGCAACAAGTTTGACCCTTGAAACCTTTCAGATCAAGAGAGTAGTGTTGACTGGTATTCACGGTAAAGCCAAAACCTTAAGCTAATTTGGGAACTGATGGGACTCTGCTAATTTCTTGGATAAATGTGGAATCTACTCTCTGGCCTTCCAGGTCAGGGTTTTGGGTGGGACACCTGGAGCCTCCTCTCTAACTTGTCTAGAACCAATTTTTTTTTTCCTTACTCTCACTTTAATATTCTAGGAGAGAGAACCAACAGCAAAGGCCATGTCTGGCAGCAATTTGGGTGGGGGAGTGATTGTCCCAAGGCCCACCCAGACCTTTTCTCTTTGTTTGTTTGTTATTTCCAGAAACCCAGAGTGCTGGGGACTCGAACCTGGGCCTCCAGCACGAGAGGCTGGCACTCTACGAGATGTGCTATATGGCCTGCAGTCAGACCTTTTCTCTTTGTTCAACCTAAGCAATGAATCTTCAGCTGTCCACTCAGAGATGTTTTTTTTTTTTAATTTTTTTTTAGCTATTGATGAATCTTTATTTTATATATTCATTTATATGTGGTGCTGAGGATCGAACCCAGTGCCTCACACATGCTAGGCAAGTGCTCTACCACTGAGCCACAACCCCAGCCCCTCAGAGATGTTTTGTATAACTGTGCCCAGAAATCTGACTTCTAGAAAAACAGTTGGCTTGCAAAGCAATCCAGACTACAAACAGATAGATGATCAGAATCTGAACTTACTGTTTTTTTTTTTCATTATTGGAATATTTCAAGGGGGACTGTAGTACCAAGAAAGTTGAATACCTCCCCCTGAGCCCCTCATGAACAGGGAGAGGGAATTAAGGTCACTGTGATTGTGTACGTGGCCAGAAGCCACATCAGACTCCACTACTGTTGCTAGTGTTCTGTTCTTCACCTCCTGTAGCTCCTGACTCTTCAGTCTACAGTTGGATCAAGGTCAGCTCTTCACTCCTTGTATGCACCACCGCCACCCCCCCCCCCCACACAGTGAAACCTATATTGACTGACCAACTAACAGGAGACCTAGAGCAGCCCCCATAACAACCAAATGGGGCTAGCTTGTGCTGGAGCCCACATTGTAAATGTACCCCATTTGGACTTTCACATGAGAAATTAACTTCCACTTTGTTCAAGCTGTGACTGAAAAGTTCTAACAAGCCAAGAAAGAAGCAGACCAATTAGGTGCAAAGTGCTAGAAGCTCAGTGATATTTCATGGGAGCAAGAAGGTTATGGCAGCTTTCTAACCCCACCACATTGGTGTGATGTGGAGCCCTCTCCTGTATGTAGCTTTCCTACAGTTCAGCTTCCTCTACTCCCCCAAAACTTGACCTCATGAACTTATTTAACGTGCCCTGACCTTCAACCCCACAAGACTTTGTGGGTCCACAACCCAAACCAATCAACTACAAACATCTGACTCTGTTCAGACTCTCAAAAGAGAGAAAGTTTCTGGCCAGTCAGTGGATTTACTGTTTTGGAGCTGGGTACTGGTTCAGTGAGCTCTAGTGGTAGGGAAACCTGCCAATTGAGGGCCATGGAGGGAGCACTTTCTTTGATTAGCATGTTCTCCTAAGAGAAAGAAAAGAGGCAACTAGAGGGAAGACAACTTTTCATGGGCTTCTTGATTTTTCTTTCCCAGAGTAGCCCAAATCCCTTCCTGTGTGAATCTTTCCTTTGAAGGGGATGGCATGATCAGGTGGGTGGGGTGGGGCTAACTAGGGAAGGATAGGTGATTAGGATGGGGAAGTGCTGGTGAGGTGCGCCTGGGGAGAATGAAGATAAATGTCCAAGATCAACACTAGGGAAATAAAATTTCACTGCCAAGTCCAAAGGTCAGGGTCACAGTGGAAAATTGGACACAGAGCCAAGGTCAGGAGTGAGCAGAACTGGAAAAATGGAAACAGGCCAAGGAACAAGACCAGGCAGGACATGATTGTTGCTGAGAATGAGTTGGCATTAGGCCTAGCTTCACTGGTTTTTAACCTAGACTCAGAAGGGTCACACCAAGGAAGACAAGGTTGGATTTAAGTAATATTATCAAGGGGGAACAAGAGGAACCTGGTTCAATACCCTCTCTGTGTTATACTCAAGATTCTATGCATTTGTGCCTGTTCCTCAGCTTGTTAAAAGGTACAGCACCCTAAAGGAATTATTTTAAGATTTGATGCCAGGTGCAAGGGTGCAAGCCTGTAATCCCGGTGGCTCCAGAGGTTGAGGCAGGAGGATCGAAAGTTCAAAGCCAGTCTCAGCAACTTAACGAGGCCCTAAGCAACTTAGCAAGACCCTGTCACTAAACAAAATATTAAAAAGGGCTTAGGATTTGGCTCAGTGGTTAAGCTCCCCTGGGTTCAATCTCCAGTACCGGCCTCCCGCCCCCATTTGAATGTTGAATCGAGTCATCCACACGAAGACGATCTCTGTGGGGTCTCCTCAGTCTCAGCTGAAGCTCCGAATGGCTGAGGATCCGAGTCACCCTCCAAAGGGGCAGAATCCCCCAGCCTTGAGCAACCCAGGACATCTCTGCAACACAGCTGCCGTCAGAGTCCACCTGGGGAGGCGGAGCACCCGGGATAGTTTTAGAAAACCGTGGAGGACGGACAAGGGGCGGAGGGACAGGGGTATGTGAGATTGTGCTGGCTCAAATATTAACGCGAGGCTTGCCCGCTTCTTCATAATCTGTCCGTTCTGTTTTTCTGGGAAAGTAATTATATTCCCGCCCCAGTATTTTGGGGGTTCGGGGAAGAGATACAAGGCCTGAACTAGCGCGATCGCTTTCGTTCAACCTCCTTCAGCGCCGCCAAGTGCCAGGATCGGGACTAAGGGAGCTCGCCGCCGTCGCGACAGCGTCGTCCCGCTCAGCGGGAGGGCCGTGGCGCGCGGGTGTGATGCAAGCGCGTGTCGACGTCAGCACGTGCTGAGCCCGGAAGAGGCGCGGGCCGGGGACCGAGTCTGACGCTACTGCTGCAGCATCACGGTCCCCATGGCGCTGTGGCGCGGCTCTGCGTGCGCGGGCTTACTGGCGCTGGCCGTGGGCTGCGTCTTCCTGCTGGAGCCGGAGCTGCCCGGCTCGGCGCTGCGCTCGCTCTGGAGCTCGTTGCGGTTGGGGCCCTCGCCCGTGCCCCCGGGGTCTCTTTCCCCTGAGGGCCGGTTGGCGGCCGCCTGGGACGCTCTCATCGTGCAGCCAGCCCGGCGCTGGCGCCGCGTGGCTGTAGGGTGAGTGCCCGCAGGGCCTGGGTCTCTGGGCCCCTCTAGGAAGTGCGGGCGCTCTGGCCTCCGAGGTCCACTTTGGAGGTCGGGAGGCTGGGGAGCTGTAAGATAGAGCCCGCGTGGAAACGGGGTTTCAGAAGGCGCCGGTGTCCGCGTTGCCCTCTTGGCAAGAGGTGTCGGATGTCTGAGTCTAGCCAGTTTCGTCACCGCCGCAGGACTCAGGCTGGTTTTCACTCAGCTGGCCCCAGCGCTCTTCTCTGGTCCGGGTAGGACCAGCTCTAATGGTCTTTGCAAATCTCACTCAGCTTGACACCTTCATGTTCAGGTGTCCAATCATCGTTCCAGCACTCCTCTTCCTTGCTCCAGGGGCGACTGTTCTTTGGCAGTCAAAAATGTCTTGCCAGTTTTGACGGCATTTTTCCTCTTGCTTCAGAAGAGGAATGGTCTCTGCCCTTACCATCTTTCTTTCTTTATGCCCTGTTTTTTGTTAATTAACGCTATCCAGTTTGGAGACCACCACTTCACTGAGATTCCTGATTTTCAAATGCAGCTTCTTTTAGTCTGCATCATCAGCTTGCTGCAGCCTTCCACTAGTTTAACACGCCCTTTAGAAACTTTTCCCCAGACTTCAGTGACATTGCATATTTAAGGTTTTTCCAAATCACAACGCCTCCTTTTTTGTACTCCTTTCGGGAATGTAATTATTTCCCTTATGCTAACTTTAGTCCCTGTCTCAGTTCCACTTGACTTTTGCCATCACTGCAAAGATATCATACAAAAATAGGCCTTCTGTCAAGTACTGTACTTTGTGCGAGTGCTGGAGCCAGAAGAAGTAAGGTAGAGCAAAGTTATCCTCAAGTTGAAATAATCTATTTAATTTATCTAGTATGGTGTCAACTTTTGAAAGTACTCAACTGTTAACTTTTTTTCTACCAGCACATTTATTTGTTCTTGAAGATCTATCTCCTTTTGCCTCTTAAGAGTTCAGGCTCTTTTGACCCACCTACTTATCAGCCTCTTAATTATCCTCCCTTCATGCATGTTCTTTCAACAGATAATTATCAACTACATGGTTGATGTCAAGTCTGGTAGGTTCTGAGGATACAGATATGGGTGTATGTATATGTCGCTGCCTCATTTGTTGAAATCAGATACATTCATTGTATTAATCTGCTTGGGCTGCTGGGACAGAGTACCACAGGCTGAATGGCTTAAGCAGCAGAAATTTATTTTCTTGAAGCTCTAGAACTTTATAGTCTAAAAATCAAGGTACTGATGTGGTTGGTTTGGGGCAAGCCCTTTCTTTGTAGCTTGCAGGTGGCCTCACTGTCCTCACATGCATGACCTTTCCTCTGCATCTGCACTACTGGTGCGCTTCCTTTTATGGACAGAAGTCTTCTTGGATTAGGACTCTCTTGTGTGACCTTATTTAACCTTAATTACGTCTTTGAAGGCCTTGTGTCCAAATACAATCACACAGGTTAGGGCTTCAATATATGAATTTGTGGTGGGGCAGAGGATACCATTGTCCATAACAGTTGTGAAAAGTGCTTTGTTGATTGAGTGGTAAGAACAAAGTGTGTGCTGGGGGTGTAGTTCATTGGTAGAACTTGCCTAGTTTGCTGGGATCCATCTCCAGCACTGCAGAAAAAAAGCAAAGCAAAACAAACAACAACAACAACAAACCAACGAGGTAGACCTGTTGTCTCAAAGAAGGATTACTGATTCTTCCTAGGATAGGATATCAGAAAAAGCTCTAAGATGATCTCCCATTTACTATTGCTATGTAATAAATCACCCCAGAACTTAGTAGCTTAACCAGCCATTTTATGATCTTTTGTTATCTGAGATTTGGTGGGGCTCTGCTATGCAGTTCTTGCTTGGGGTCTTATGCAGTTGTAGTTGGATTGTGGCTGGGACTGGGTTCATCATAAAGGTTGATTGTGGCCAAAACTTCCCGGGTGGAGGGTTTCCACCTACATGTGGCTTCTCCCTAGCTGTTTAGTGTCTCACAGTAGGAAGACTGGGTTAGGAAATGGAATGTCCCAGGAGGACCAGGCTGAATCCTTAATGTTTCTTATGATTTAACTTTCAAAATATGTAGGGTCAGTTTTACCAGTGTCATGGTTCCACCTGATTTTAAGGGGAGGGGACCTAGGTCATACCTTAATAGGAGGAGTATCAATGCCACATTAGAAAAAAGCATATGGGGTGGAACATCTTGTTGGGATCATTGTGAGAAATATATTCTATTACAGTGACTTGTGTAATAGACTCTAGAAAAGAAATGAAACTTTAAAAATAAATTAGCAAAGGTGGGGGGGACATGTCCACTTAGGAAAGAGAACCAAAAGTAAGAAAGCACAATTTGGCAAGAATCTTTTGGTAAAGTAGTATAAAGATGCTCAGAAGGGAGGGTTGGGCCAGATTGCAATGGGCCTTTTATGTGAGGGTATGCGATGAGGAAGCCATAAAGATATATAAACAGGTAAATGACACTAACACTAAATGAGAATAACAGATAAGAATGTGAAAGGTGGGGTTGGGGAGATAGCTCAGCTGGTAGAGTGCTTGCCTCGCAAGCACAAGGCCCTGAGTTCGATCCCCAGTACCGCAAAAAAAAAGAATGTGAAAGGTGGATTTTAAACAGCAGTTCTATACTGTCTTAACTGTGTCACATTATTTTTGTAAGTAACAGATCCATTAGGAATATTTCTAGTTACCCAAAGAGATTTTTATCCTGAAGGTAGGTATATGGGAGGGGTGGGTGGGAGCATGTACAGACTTGAACCACAATCTCATTTTGGTGTGTGTTTGACTTCTTGCTAGAATACACAAGTATTAATATTCTCTCTCTCCCTCTCTCCCTCCCCCCCACCTTTTCTTTCATGAACATACACAAAACACAATTTAGTGTGATACCTAAGAAGGAATGTCTGGGGACCCTGGTTAAGAGGACATTGTAGGGTTTGTTTGAGGGGAGAAAAGAGTCTGAACTATTGCTTAGCAGTGGTGATAAAGGTAAGATTCGAGAGAGATTCGCATAACAGGTTGGATATTTTAGAGTAAAGAAAAGCAGTCCCAAAAGACAGGTTTTTAGTATTGGGTATCTTATAAGAATTTTATGAGGTGGGCAGATATCATATTGTCATCCATTCATATGGATGAGTAAACAGGCTTGGACTCATTGATTTACCTAAGACCACACAGCTATCAAGTGCAGGAGGTGCAATTTAAGCCCATTTCAGGTTTCATAGTCATACCACATTGTTGCCATATTGAAAGAGAGATTTAAGAAAAGACTGTGGAGGAATTTAAGCTAGATTTCAGAGGAAGTGGGATACACCTTGTGGGATTTCAAAGGAAGCTGCTCCATCAGCTCCTAAAAATGAGAGACTGGAATTTAGGAATGCATGGAGGACCAGAATTGCAGATTTTCGAGATAACTAGCTCTTGGGTTGAAGCCTATCACATTTTTCTAGGACATTTGACTCCTCTGCTTCCAAAGTAGACCCTGGTACCTATTGAACTTTGGGTAGAAGATGAAGCCCTCATCCTAACGTTAATTCCCTATAACTGTCTTTGCCCTGATCTGTCTTGCTCTTCTCCCTGGTATGAATTCTCCATTCTACCTAGATCACACTTTTATTGTGTCCGAACACAAGATTAATCCTTTCATCTAAAACTTTGCTCACATATGCTCCCTTTGTGGAATGCAGTATCAGATAAATCTGGGCTTGAATTTAGGCTCCATCAGTTTGTGGCTTTTGGAATGTTGGTTAATCTCAGCCTCGCTTTTCTCAGCTGAAAGCAGTAATGACCACCTGTCTTACATAACTTTGCAAATGGGTGTAATATACCTAAAAATGGATGCCTAGGCCTTGGTACTTCATAAAGATTAGCTCCTTTCTCTTTGCAGATGCACCATCCAGGATTCAGCCCAGGCACAATTGCCCAGCCCTTTGTGATTTCTCTACAGTTCTGTATCTCATATGTATTATAATTCGTGTAATATGTGACACACATCATGTTAAAGCTAGAAGCAGCCTTAGAAAAAATTTTAAAGAGGTTGAAACAGGATGGAGTTGATAGGAAACATCATCCTTTGAGGAGTTTACAGCCTCAGAGGGAGAACTGTGTCCCCTGCCAGTCACAAGTCTCTGCTAATTTGTGCCCTGCCTGCCCTTACAGCCTTTGTTTCAGCATCTTTGCCTTGTTTGGTTTTTTGCAGTTGTTTCATCAGTGTTTTCTTCAAAACTACACTATAATCTTTTTTATACATTTCTTAACCGAAGTGTGAAATTCTGCCTTCAGGTCAGATGAGCATTGCTTTGTCTTCTGGTTCTGTTAGTTCCTCTATCCCTCTGTTTCCCCTTGATAATAAAGCAGCTTAGGAAATTTGTTTACGTTTGGGAATGCTGTTGAAGGAAGTGCAGAGGAAGATCCTTGCTCCAGTTAAAGTATTATATAAAAAAAGTATATGTAAAAATAGTTTGGTATCTGGCACCTAGTAGATACTTAGTAATTTTAAAAAATTAATACAAACTGTGTAAAAGTTATCAAATAAAATGTTTCCTCTATTTTCATATTAGTATTCCTTGCATGATGATTTTTAATGGGGAATTACAAAATGCTCCTCAGTAGTTACATTTCTTTGTAACTCAAAATCAGTTCTGTTGGTTTGTCTTGTTCTACAAAATGTACTGAACTTTTCCTTTTATTTTTGCATTATATCTTTAAAATATCAAACTCTGGGACTGAGGACATAGATCAGTGGTAAAGCACTTGCCCAGTATGCTCAAGGCCTTATGCTCAATCCCCAGCACTGGAAAGAAAAAAAAAAAAAAAAACTATGTTTAAGATCTCAGTGGAGGGGCTGGGCATATAGCTCAGTCGGTAGAGTGCTTGCCTTGTAAGCACAAGGCCCTGGGTTCAATCCCCAGCACCCCAAAAAAACAAAAAGAAAAAAAAAAAAGATCTCAGTGGAACTAGATAAGAAGGTGATGTGTTTACAGTTTTTGAAGTAGTTATATTTCTAAATGTAAAATTTCTTTGTGAACTTTTGGATCCTTTTGGATCTTTTTTTTTTTTTTTTTTTTTTTTTTTAATATAAAGAGAGGACTGTTTGGAGGAAATCGTATCCCTGGCTATTCAAACTGTCTGGAGCTCAGGAACTTACTGGAGTCTGAGAGCCACGATACCTGGATTCCTATTCAGAGGCTCCTTTTAAACATTTAAGGTTCATTTAGTGGAAGTAAAGGGTACCCTTTGTGGGGGGGGAATGAGACCAGTTTGCATGGTGTGTTTGGTTTATTTCATGAGGCTATGAAAGACATGTGTTTTAAGCATCCTTAAGTATCTGCTGCATACTTAAGGCAGATACAGTATCTGCTGCCTGTCCCTGTGTTTTATGCACTGAAAGCCATAGTAATTCATACATTATACTCTTCCAGTTAACCAGTCATCTGTATCTTCAATTTTTAAAAGAAAATTTGAGTATTTAAATGCTATTTATGGGCAAAAATCTTTTCAAAACATGGATCCATAGATGAAGAATTACCTTAGGATGAGGATGCAAGTCTTTTTGTGTCAGGAGTGATGTCTCTTCCTGCCCTTGTAAATCTTCAAGAGTGATTTAATAATAGCTAGCTCACATACAAGCCTTGTAAAACTTTTAAAGCCTTTTAAAGTTTTAAAGTTATCTAAAAATTCAAAAGTAATACATAGTTGTAAAAATGAGAAATGTTATCTAATTAAAAGTAAAATTACTCTCCTTTATCCAGTTGCCTCCTCTTCTCAGTTTGCTACCATTAATGATTTGGTGTGTTAGTTTCCAGACCGAGAGATTTTTGAAGTAGACTAGAAGAGAAACATACCTATGTATTCCATGCTAAAAATCCAGTCCATTGGTCCTTCTTTGTTAATGAGTTTAACTTCAGGTTTCCAGCTGCTCATTTTTAGCTCTGAATCTCAGCCACCCTTATCACTAGAAGGTGTCTTGGTCTGCTGTGAGCTTGCTCTTAGAGGCTAGGAGCTGCTTGTGGGCACCAACCACTCTAGCAAGAGGGACATTCCCAGTAGGCCAAGGGAAGAGTAGTAGTAACCAGAAGTGTCAGATGTGGGGACTGGAAGACCTCATCTAGAGGCCTTAGTTATTTAGCCTTTCTCTTTAAACGAGGGATGACTTTAGCAAAGAAACACTGAAAACACATGTAAGCCAGAACTTTTTCATGCACACACAGAAGATACCATGCCAGACAACTTTAGTATTTTATAATTTCCATAAAACTAACCAGGTGCTGCACTGGTTTCTTGCCAGTCCTTTAAAGTTCATGGTTAAGCTGGGCTTGGTGGTACATGCTTATAATCCCAGTTACTTGGGAAGCTGAGACAGGAGGATCCTAAGGTCAAGGCCTAAGCATGGGCAACTTAGTAATACCCTGTCCCAAAATAAAAAGGACTGAGGATGTAGCTCAGTGGTGGATTGCCCCTGGGTTCAACAAACAGTACCACACACAAAAAAAAAAGTTCATGAATAAGTCTTGTGAACACCTGCCAAGTAATGAGTGGTTACAAGGCCATAAGTGTGCCTAAGTATTTTTTAAAGCCCCACTCAGCTCTTAAGATGCAGGCTTTCAGCTGGAAGTATTTAGGCATTTAGGTATTGAATTGTCTGACCACCATCCTCTTTTATCTTTGGAGGGAAATTGTCTGGTATTTAACTTTTGACCAAAATATATTTTGCTTACTTTGCACCAGGCAGTGTTCCCAAACATTAATCTTCACAGTATCTCTGTGAGTTAACTATTAATATCATTGCCATTTTTTTTTCAGATGAGAAACTTAGAAATTAGGGTGACTTGCATAAGATAGTGTGAATCCCTTGATTCTATGTACAAATAGAGAAACAACATGTATCCCATTTGTATACAATAAAAAAAAAAAAAAAGATAGTGTGAATCCCGATTGGCTCTGCCAGTATTTTCTTAGAAATGCTACATTTTTATTCCCATGGTAGCTTTGTTCTGAAATGCTAAGCACTGTTTTCTCACCTTTAACTATTATAAAATTTTGCCAAACTTTTGAAAAAGATCCTGATCTGATCCTAATATGTATATCCAGATAAAGTAATTTTTGTTCTGCCACGTGTCTTTTCTTTCCAGTTAAGGTAGCAGATTCACTTCATCTGACCCGTTTGAGTACAGTTCTCTGAAACCTTTCTCTGCAGCTGCTTCCTTTCACACATCTCTCTCCTCTTCCTTCAGAGTCAATGCGTGTGTCGATGTGGTGCTCTCAGGCGTGAAGCTCTTGCAGGCACTTGGCCTGAGACCTGGGAATGGGAGAGATCATGCAGTTCTGCATTCAAGGAATGATCTGGAAGAAGCCTTCGTCCACTTCATGGGGAAGGGAGCTGCTGCTGAGCGCTTCTTCAGTGACAAGGAAGCCTTTCATGATGTTGCCCAAATAGCATCAGAGTTCCCAGGAGCCCAGGTCTGTTTGGTTCACCAAGAGTAAATTAAGATAGGGTGGGAAAAGAAACCTTTTTAATATGGTTCCTAGAAGCAACTTTTTTGTATCTCATGTTTTGTTAACTCTGTTGTTTCTAATCAGTTTAGTTCAGCCAACATTAATGATCCCTATTTACTATAATTTTGGTTCTGGTTCATCATAAAGTTACTTTTTTTTTTTTTTTCACGTTACCCAGGTTTAAAGAAGGAAACATTGTCCACTCCTAATTTGTTTTAATTGGAATGCTTGTTTTTGATAACTTGTAGTAATCTTAATATGGCTGAGTCCTAAGCAGGAGGACAAGGCCAAACCCACAGAGAACTAGGTCTAGCTTTTGTTTGGGAAAGGGGGAGATGGGTCCTCACCTTTGTTCTGCTGATGCAGTGGGGTTTCAGTGTGTTCCTGGGGATTGAACCCAGGGCCTCACGTATGCTAAGCAAGTGCCGCACCACTGAGCCACAACCCCATCCCCAAAATGGGGTTTATCAACAGAGACATGGATAATATTTTGTGGGGAAGACTGTCCTGTGACCACAGTGGAATGTTTAGCATCCTTTCCAGCTCCTTTCCCCAGGCCTGAAAACATCTCCAGGCATTGTCCAGTGTTTCCTTGGTTAGAAACTCAGGAAGAGGAGTGGAGCAAAATTACCCCTGATTGAAAAAATTACCCCTGATTGCTGGTTTAGATTGTTCTGGTTGTTCCCAGACTTGAGCATGTAGCAGAATCACTTGAAACAGAATAAATTTGTTTATTCATTTATTTGTAACAGAATCACTTGAGGATCTATTGAAACAGATACTAGCCTACTCCCAGAGTTTTGATTGAGATGGGATGGGAACCAAGAATTTACCTTTCTGGCAAGTTGCCTGGTTGATGCGGTTGGTCTGTTGACCTTGTTTTGAGAACCAGTTGGTCTGTGGGTTGGAACAAGTCAGGTGATGGAACTTCAGTGGTCCCCAAGCTCACCTGGTGATCATAAAGCCCTGGCCCAGGCACTTCCTTAAGGCTCACACAGAGTAAGCGGCAGTACTGGGGCTGCCTCTTGAGACTGAGTTTTGGTTGTATATTTGATAGCATCTTCCACCCCAGTTCCCCCGGACCCCAGCCAATTTTTGCTCCTCATCTGAAACCTTCCTTCAATTGGGCATCACAGACTGGGTCTGTAATTCTAGCCAGGGAAGCTCTTAATGCTGTTTTTAATTGGTACCTTTCACAAGTAAACTTTTGTGATCACTTTTATTTTGATGACTTGAGATTTTAAAGTTTTTTTGTTCTCTGAAGCTGCCCATTTGAATATTAGAAATAGGAGCATTAGCCAGTTGAGTTTCTAGGGGAGACAGCAAGTTGTTAAAATTTAAGTTATGGTCCTTTTGACAGCTTAGCTTAGTAGTGAGTGATCTTTTTGAGAATCATGATAGTTCCAACCTAAGAAGTCTACTACTCAGAAATCTTTGTGATCATGGTATTTAAACAGCTTCTGCTTTGAACCTACCATTTTGTTTCATAACGAAAAAAGAAAAAAGTTCTACAGAAACTTGTATCTTGCTTTGTTGGTGGTTTGTTATTTCTTAACATTGTAAAACCTAAAGTGTGTTACTTCTTTTTTAAGTATTTTTCTAGATGTTGTTAGACCTTTATTTTATTCATTTATTTGTATGTGGTGCTGAGAATTGAACCCAGTGCCTCACACATGGTAGGCAAGCGCTCTACCACTGAGCCACAATCCCAGCCCAAAATCTTACTTCTAACACCAATTTGGTGCCATTTGAAAATCCCTTTAACTGTAAGGCAGTTTGCCTGATAAAAAACAGTAACAATTATATGAAAAATCTGAGTTGGGCACCGTGGCACACACCTGTAATCCCAGCAGCTTGGGAGGCTGAGGCAGGAGGATCACAGTTCAGCAACTTAGTGAGGCCCTGTCTCAAAATAAAAAATGAGCTGGGGATGTATCTCAGTGGTTAAGCACCCTAGGTTTCAATCCCTGGTACCAAAGAAAAATCTGGTATCCATTTTGTAGATATCTTAATATTTTCCCCCAAGAATTTTTAGTAAATTCTGCTAGCCATCATAATTAAATAAAATGAAGTTGGATTTGTTAAAAGGTCATATTTAAGCCTGCATGTCACAGAAAGTTACAAATTAATCTATGAAGAACTTTAATGTCCCACTTAAATCCAGAGGTTGGTCAGCCCAAACCATGGAATGAGAGTGATGGCCAGCATCTGGAGTTAGTCTATGCCTCTGTGTGGGCTAAAGGTTATCACCCCAGGCAAAACTACTGATTAGGCTTCTCAACTTTTCGGAATTGAACAACAGCCTTATTGCCTATTCCTTCAGGTATCTAAGGTACTTGGATCTGTCCTTAGTGATATGGAATGCCAGTCTTGAAGGATCTGCTCTCCAGCTGAGAGATGTATTTAGAGGAAAATATTTTTCTATGTTAGAGCCATTGCCTTTTAGAATTTACTCCCAGAAAGCCATATATTCCCCAACATATAAGTGTGTTTCTTTTTTCTCAAAAGTTTAGCAATAAACATTTACTGAGCACTTAAGAGAAGATAGTCCCTGCCCTGAAGATGCTAGTCATGTGCCCAGATGATGATAGCTCAGATAGGCAAAGGGCTCTAATATAGGTTCACATTAGAGAGGCAGGGAGTGGTCTGTGATCATGTCTGGGGAAGACAGTTGTGGAGGCTGAGATGTCACTGAGGAAGGGGAACAGAGAAAGCATCACAGAAGAGGTGGCACTGCAAAAGAGGAGGAAACTGCTAAAGGTCTGAGGCCAAGAGGAAGGCTGACTTCGAGAGCTGGAAGCAGAGAGTGGAAGGGACAGGAGGAGATGGAGGCAGAAAGGAAAGCACGGGATTAAGTTAAACTTTAGGTGGGGGTATAGTTCAGTGATAGCACAAGTTTCCAAACCCAGCACCATTAAAAAAAAAACAAAAAAAAAAAAAACTATTGAATGATTTAGGAGGACAGTAACATAATCATATACTCATTTTAAAGGCTTACAAGACCTAGCCACACTGTTTTCTTTATATGTTCTGGTGGCCCAGGAATTCAGACGAATTTGATCTACAGTTAAGGCAATCATACTTACTTTAATTTTCAGGTTACCATATTTATTTTCTTCACATTATTACTCACTGTCTGTTTCTATATTTTATTAACTTATTTGTTTCTTTGTTGTAAAGTCACCTCAAAATATTTTGGGGAAAAATGGTCTATAATTATTAACATTAAAAATTAGTAAGCTTGGGTAACTAGTTGTGCTAAAATACTGCCTATCACCTTGAATTATCTTACAGCATTATGTAGGAGGAAATGCAGCTTTAATTGGACAGAAATTTGCAGCCAATTCAGATTTAAAGGTAGGTCAAATTTCCAGATTAAAATTTGTACCTTTCTCTATTGTTTCAATAATTTTAGGAGCAAGCATGGATATTTGTTCCTTGATTCAATTAAACACCACCTGCTCTATGTCAGACTGTGGGCCTCTTATTAGGAAGCATACAGTATTAGCAGGGTAGTAGTAGCTAATACTTTCTAAGTATTTACTGTATGCCTGACATAGTGTTGTACATAGATATTTCAATAAGAATTAAAGTTCTTATGAAATATTATAGTGGAAAATGTAGATTTTTATGGTTATTATCCTTATAGATAGTAATTAACTTCTAAACAGAGATGATTAGAAATTCTAGGGTTAACCTTTGGAAACAGTACCTGTTAATAGAAGAAGTTCATTTGTAAGCTCTTTAGAGAGCCCAGACCCTTCCCATCCAAATCTTAGGAGTTTTCATGGTTTCATGGTCCCTCAAAAGCCACCTTCCTGATCCTGAGAAATAATTCTATCCTTTGGAAAGACAATACACTGGAATGTTGTGGGCGAGTACAAGATTGACCTTTTAGTATTGACCTCTTCTGAAACCAGCATTTGTTCTTGGTGTCTGGAGAATCTGGATCTGGGGTCAGTCCGATTGGAAGGCATTCTAATAAAACAAGTCTGGCCTTGGTAGGAGAAAAGACACATCTCTAACTCAGACCTCACAACAGTTTCAAAGATAATGGAGAGGTCCAGAGAGTCTTAAGTAATGTATTCAGGTTCACCTAGTTAGGATTCAAATGCCACACTCTGCTATGACATTACCACCCAGTAATGCTCTCTCAAAGAGATTCAGTTTAACTTGGTGAAATGCTTCCCAGCATGGACCAAGTGATCATCTGAGAACTACCAGAGATTAAGGGGTATTTTCCAGTGCTGGTAAAAAATAACTAATGCTTATATAATTTCTGTATATTCCAGGTACATACACATGGACTTATTTAATCCTCACAATACCCTATGAAGAAAGCCCATTTATTGTACTCCATTGAGAGGCAAAATGAAGTATGGCCTTGAAGTTAAAACTGCTCAAGGTCACGTACCTGGTAATGGGTAGAGCAGGAATTCAAACCCAAGTAATCTAGTTACAGAGTCCGTACTCTGAATAACCATGCTTTAGCGTATCTCAGAATAGACCCTGGCAAATACAGTGAAGGTAAATTTGGTAGAGTGGCCAAATGCAGGAGTGAGGCAGTACCTTTAAAAATATATTTGTGAGCTGGGTGCAGTGGCACATACCTGTAACCCCAGCAACTCGGGATGCAAGAGAAAAAATTATTTGTGAGAGTTAGGGCTATTGCTCAGTGGTAGAGCACTTGCCTAGCAGGTGCAAGGGCCTGCATTTGATCCAAGTAGATGTTGGATTTTTATCAAACAGTGCTTCAGCATCTAGTAAAATGATTGATTTTTTGTTTTTTGTTGTTTGCTATGTGGTAATCACATTGATTTTCTAATGTTAAACCAACCTGGCATCCTTGGGATAAACCTTACTTGTTTCCGATATATTAACTATCCTTTTTGTGTGTTATTGAATTCAATTTACTAAAATTTATTTAAACATTTTTGCATGTTTTCTTGAGAGATGCTGATCTGTATTTTTCTTATGGCTATCTAGTTTTGCTATCAGGATAATACTAGGCTCAAAGAATGATTTGGCAAGTATTTTCCTCCTCTTCAGTTTTTTTTTTTTTTTTTTTTTAAGATGTTGATAGACCTTTGCTTTTATTCATTTATTTATACGTGGTGCTAAGACTCAAACCCAGTGCCTTACACATGGTAGGCAAGTGCTCTACCACTGGGCCACAAAACCCCAGTCCCTCCTCTTCAGTTTTTAAAAAAGTTTGTATAGAATTGGTATTATGTCTTCCCTAAATATTTGTAGGTTCTTCTAGGGCTACAGTCTTCAATGTGGGAAGGTTTTTGATGACAACTTTGATTTCTTTAATAGGTACAGAGAAATTCAGATTTTTTCTTGAGCAGTCTTTGGTAGTTTGTACCTTTCAAGGAATCTGTCCATTTTATCTGTGTTGTTGAATTTATTGGTATAGTTAGTCCCTTGATGATCTATAGTCTATAATGATGCTCTCTTCCCAAACATTGTTCATTTATGTCTTTCCCTAAGTGATTTAGCTAGAAGTGTACTGGTTTTTATTGCTCTTTTTCAATGAATAATGAATATTTGGATTTTTCTATATTCTTTTCTGTTTCATTGGGTTTTGCCTACTTTGGGCTTAACTAACTTCTTTTTCTAGTTTCCTAAGGTAAGAAGCTAAGGTCATTGATCTGTGACCTTTCTTATTTTCTAATATAGGCATTCAGTGCTATAAATTTCCTCTGTAGTACTGCTTTAGATGTGTCCCACAGATTTTGATATGTTGGTTTTATTTTCATTTCAAAATATTTTCTGGTATCCCTTTGATTTCTTAGGATGTGCTATTCTCAGACTAGAACTATGGTTTTCTAAATATTTAAGGCTTTCCCTAATGTTGTTACTGATTTCTATTTTAATTCTGTTCTAATCCAAAAATGTTTTCCATGATCTATTAAATTTATTGAGACTTTTTAATGGCCCAGAAAATTATCTATCTTGGTGAAATTACATGTGTATTTAAAAGCTTTTCAAGAGTATGCATGGGTCTTTCTATTGTTGTATGGAGAGTTCTGTAAAGTAGCAACTAGGTCAAGTTGGTTATTAGTGGTGTTCAAGCCTTGTGTCTTTTGTATATCATTACTGATTTTCTGTCTACTCAATCTATCAATTATTCAGAGAGGGGTATTGACATCTCCAACTACAATAGAAGATACATATTTTGGAAGTTTTTATAATTTTTTGGTTTATGTATTTCAGAGCTCTGTTGTTCAGTGCATAAATATTTAGGATTGTTAACATTCCTTTCATGAATTAATCCCTTTTCATTAGCAGGGATAAAGAAAATTATTTCATAATCTTTGCTCTGAATTCTATTTGATTAAAATAGCCATTGCAGCTTTTTTTGGATTAGTGTTAGCATCTTTTTCATCCATGGACTTTTAAACTATTTGTGTCTTTAAAGTGTATTCCTTGTGGATAAACATATAGATAGGGCTTTTTTTATTTTTATTTTTGGCCTTTTTAATTTTTTTCAGTTGTAGATGGATACAATACCTTTCATTAATTAATTAAATTTATTTATTTATTTTATGTGGTGCTAAGGATTGAACCCAGTGCCTCACATGTGCTAGGCAAGCGCTCTACCACTGAGCTACAACCCAGCCCAGGGCTTGCTTTTTAATCCACTTTGGCAATCTCTGCTGTTTAATTGGGGTCCTTAAACTGTTTACATTTTTGTTTGTTTGGTGGTGTTGGGAATTGTTTGTTTGGTGGTGTTGGGAATCGAATCTATTACGCATGCTGGGCAAGCATTCCACTGCTGAGCTACATCCCCAGCCCTAGACCATTTACATTTGGTGTGACATTTATTTCTATTTGTTCCATCCTTTTATCTTCCCTCTTTCCTCTTTCTCTATACTCTTGAATTTTTTTCTATATTTCATTTTATCTCTTCAGAATATGATTCTTATTTTAGTGGCTACTTTAGGGTTTATGGTATACATCTGTAGCTTATCACAGTATACTTTCAAGTGGTATTACAGCTCCATTACACTATGAGAACTTCAGAATATTGTACTTCCATTTCTCTACTCCAGCCTGTACTATTCTCGTAGTGTATTTTACTTCTACGTTACAAACTTCACACTACATTATTAGTATTTTCCTTTAAACAGATCTTTTAACAAATTTAAATAAGAAAAATAATCTTACGCGCTTATCCAGATTAGCATTTCTGGTGTTCTTCTTCCTTTGTTTAGATCCACGTTTCCATCTGGTACCATTTGTGTTCTGCCTACAGGACTTACTTTAACATTTCTTGTGGTGCAGGTCTGCCAGTAATGAATTCTTTGAGCTTTTGTATATCCAGAAACTCTTTCATGGTATCATGCTGAGGCATTAGTGGGGTTTACTCCTTTTATTTCTTAGGGATCATTGTGCTTTGCCTTACGTCCAAGTGTTTTGAAAACCATTGTTTCTTATGCTTTGTTTTTTATTGTTCTAGACAGTAGTGCAAGTCTAGCCAGGAATCAGAGAAAGGAAATAGTGGCAGGGGCAAGAATTGTCAGAGTTGGCATGTAATGGGCTCGTGTCAAGGCAGAAAGGGAAGAGAGTGTATTTTCACCAGAAGCTGGGATTTCTCATTATGTACTTGAAATTACCTCTCTACAAAGCAGTATACAAACAAGCAGCTAATTAGCAAGTAAAAATGCCTTTTGAAATTTATGGATAGGGCATAATATGAAACAGCATTGACGGTTACTGGGGATTTTAATTCGCCCCCCAGACCCTTAGAATTCAATGGTTTTGAGCTTGTTACCCTGTCCTTGAGGGGCAGAAACAGCAGCTTATTGGAACCGAGAGGTGGCAGCAGATGTGAAGTGGCTTCTAGAAGGAATAGCCAGGGGGACACCCAGCTTGGAGTTGAAGAAAAAGGTTTGGGGAAAGTTGCAGAGCACCTCCCCCCAAACTTTCTAAATTGAGTTGCCCATTAATTCTCATATTCGAAGGGCTAAGTATGGTAGAGGGCTTTTTTGCAGGGAAGAGGATACTAGGGATTGAACCCAAGGGTACTCTGTGAGCTACATCCCCAGTCTTTTTTTTTTTTTTTAGGAAGGGTCTTACTAAGTTGCTAAGCTGGCCTTCAACTTGTGGTCCTCCTACCTCAGCCTCCCAAGTGGTTGGGATTACAGGTGGGCACCACTTGTGCCCTGCTTTAGAAATTCTTTTTCTGTACTGTGTAAAATGCAAATGATTGTTTTCATCTAATGATCTTTTCCTTCCTCCCTCCCTCCCTCCCTCCCTCCCTTCTTTCCTTCCTTCCTTCTTTCCTTCCTGATGCTGGGGATCACACCCAGAACGTGTGCAAGCTAAGCAAGCACTCTACCATTCAGCTATATCCCCAGCATCTGTCATACTCGGACAAACAACATCCCATGTCTTTTTGCCTACACAGGGTATGAATGAATTAAAAAGATACTGTAGGGGGATAGGGTGTGTCTTGGTATGCTTGGGCTGTCATAATAACAAAATACCATAAACTAGGTAGTTTAAAAAACAAAAATTTTCTCACATTACTAGAGACTGGAAAGCCCAAGATCGAGGCTGCAGCAAAGTTTTTTTTTTTCTGGTAAGGGCTCTATTCCTGGCTTGCAGAGGCTCTATTGTCACTATTTTTTTTTTTTCACATGGCCTTTTCTTGGTGCATACAAGATCTCTCTTCTTTTTCTTGAAAGGTTACCAGTCCTGATTAGGACCTCACTGTTATGATCTCATTTAATCTTAATTACTCCTAAAAGTTCTGTCTCCATTAGGGTTAGGGCCTCAACATCTGAATTTGGGGAGGATACATTCAAATTCAAATTTGAGTCTGTGTGTTCCTTGCCATATCTTTTCCTGTGCTCAGAACTCATAAGAGTCTGGGCTGTAGTAGTTGCATAGGCACCTGACAACTATGACTTGGGTCTTTGGTCATTCTCATTTCCGGATGCATTGGGCCATACCCTCCAGAAGCTTATGCCCTGTTAATAGCCCCTATGCTACATACATCCAAACCAAGGACTTTTAGAATTGAATTGGATTCTAGTATTTTGTTGCAATGAATAGAATTAGCCTGAATACTGGCTACTATTCATATTCTGTTGGAAAATAAACGGATCTGGTAGACTGACTTCACATTGCTTATCTCCAGGTTCTTCTTTGCGGTCCAGTTGGTCCAAAGCTACACGAACTGCTTGATGACAATGTATTTGTTCCACCAGAGTCGTTGCAGGAAGTAGACGAGTTCCACCTCATTTTGGAGTATCAAGCAGGTAAGGGAAGGATATTACTGATGTAAGACTGGTTAAGGGACTGTGTATGGTCACACTGGACTTTGTGCCAGAAATTCATCTTTATAAATTAGTAGGATCCTATTTGTGTCCCCATATTGGTCTACAGAACTGATATCAGCCATTATCTCAGAGAGTGATAGAGTATTACAGCTAAAGAAAAATTCTCAAGTCTATAAACCAAATTGGTCTGATCCCAAGGGAAATCAGGCTACAGGAAAGCAGGCATTTTGAGTAAAAGTGAAAATGTGTTAAACACACATTTGTGAAGTCTTCCTTTATTACTAAGAAAAGAGAAGGGCAGCTAATATTTCTTCAGCTCTGCTGAATCCTGCCTAGGGCTTCTCTGGCATGACTTACCCAAGCTGCTTAGGATTGGTTCCAGGCCTTTGACAAGCTTTCTTTGGAGTACTTTATTTTTTCCCCCGAGATGAGTGGGAGTGTTTTGTATTTAACCTCACATTTCTCATTTTAAGATATTCCAGTGTTTATAAAGCCAAATCCACACCACCTGCAGTAGATTTTCTGAGTTATAAAGACTAGAGATCTAATTTCTACAAGAACCTTAAATACCTGAATATATTTTGAGTCTGTGTGTTCCTTGCCATATCTTTTCCTGTGCTCAGAACTCACTCTTGAGTTTCAGATTAAACACATTATTAATTCCCATTAAAGACTCAAACATGCAAACAGCTAATTGGTACCTTGGAGGAGTACTTAACACTCTTCAGTGAACTGCTTCCAAATCACACAATTAAGAGAACCTTACCTACTAAAGTAATTAACTATAATGTAAGATATGAAAAAATAGTGCTTGTTGACAATTATACCTTTCTCCAAGTATAGAAAGGAACTGTTGTTTGCTTCTGGTTCTCTTTTGGGTGCTTACTAGAATGAGTTGGGAATTTAGCAAAGGCAGGGTCTGAAAATAGGGCAGAATGTTGCAGAAGGTAATTCATATCTAACAATGCACACATTTTGAGTCTCTGTTTTAGTTTCCTCAATTAAGAGTGACGTTTTTCACTCTTCAGTGACAGATTGTGGTAAGGATTAGGTGTCTTTACTGTGAGCTGCTTGATAAACATGACTGTTGACTGGAAGGTCTGAAATAGGTAAGATGTGCCTCTGAGGTCTGCTGCTACCAGCCCAGATTCGTCTCTCTTCCATTTCTCTTGGTGCCCACAGCATGAACTGGGCACCTTTGCGGTTCCTGGTTTCTATCAATTCCTGTGGTGACTACAGAATGGAGACACTAGTGTCTTCAAACTAGACTTTGCTGTTGTGTTTGATAGCTATGCCTCTTGTGGAGGTAAGGAGACAACTTGTCTCAAAATGAGATTGGTTCTATTCTTGGGTTTTGTAAGCTTCACATTTCAGTGTTTCTTCCTGTGTCTTATTTTTCTTTTTACAAAGTAGTGCACTTCTGTGAAATTTTATGCTGTTACATTTTCATAAGTCCCAGGAGGGAACCTAATCTGGTGGTAGCAGCCGGTGGGTCAGCTTTCTTAACAGAACTCCCTCCCCAGCTTCTCTCTAACCTAT
This sequence comes from Sciurus carolinensis, assembly GCF_902686445.1. Classification (NCBI taxonomy): domain Eukaryota; kingdom Metazoa; phylum Chordata; class Mammalia; order Rodentia; family Sciuridae; genus Sciurus; species Sciurus carolinensis. Next base: position 83,230,329 of record NC_062214.1, read on the forward strand.
ACAAGTAAGTTGAGAGATGTCAACTTTTTTTTTTTCCTTCCTCTTTTTCTCCTACCAGACAACCCCACAGAAGCTTGTTTTCAGGGCTGGAGTTTCAGTGAGTCACTTCATAGACTTAGTGATCAAAGGGCAGGATGGTAAATTGGTAAAAGAGATTGCTTTCAGAAATGAATACAAAGATTTGTGAGAAAAGAAGGGCACCAACTATTACAGACTGAGTTCCAATCTGTCTGCTTCTTGGGCCACTCCATCAGTCCTATGTCCTATGGAAACAACGAGCAGCTCTCCATATTTCTCCTTGTCCTTATCTTGCAAAAACCTGTTTATTTTTGCTTCTGTCATTCCCTGAAGAAATCAGTTTCTTTTGAATGCTGCATGACTCTTTTCTCCTAGGCTAGGTTAGGTTGTGTTCCCAGCAGTGTCCCTGTTCAAGGGCAGGGTGTGTGTCTGCTCTATGGAAAGTATCAGTGTAATGTATTTTTCCTATTGTACAAAGTCTTGTTAATTTGGAAAATGTTGGCTTTGGAGTTAATACCTGTATTTTTTGTTGCTGTGGTCCTTTAGGTCATCAGTCTGTTTTATTCACCAGTTCAAATCATGTGCCAAGTCCTGTATATTACTGTATAATAGAGTTTAGTGTTGGCCCTGTTAAGGAAGCAATTAAATCTGCTTAGGCAGGGGCAAGTTAGGAAAGACTCCCATTTAGGGAGGAAGTAGCACTTGAACTTGGTCTTGAGCAGTCATTACTCCAAAGCAACTCCTGCCAAAGTGGTGGAGCAGCCAGACATTCTCACTCTTTGGATCAAGTGCCCAGAAACCACTAGGGAGCAGCAGAGAGCAGGAGGTGGAGTCCGCTTGGCTCTTGGGATTTCAGCCCTTAGATACCAACTAAATGGAAGGTCCTCAGGGCACTGCTGTGAGGTGGAATGTGCTTTGGGAATGGTAACTAGTCCTATCTGTAGGAATATGCCTGGTGTGATAGCATTTGGAAGTCATGCACTCTGTAACTGTGTCCAGTGTCTGGGAACTCAGTGGACAGCAGAGCTTTCTGGAACTCAAGGGGAGCTAATGACCTTGAAAAAGGTAACCCCTTGAAAAAGACATATGGGACCCCCCACTGTGTTTCTGGTTTTTTGCTTGATTTGGGTTTAGGTTTTTGGTTTGTTTCTTTACCAAACCACCATCCTGGATGCAGCACCATGCTGACCTTAGACCATTATTATTGGGGTCCACTCAGCTAGCAGCTAGCCTGCTCAGAGCCAAGGCTCCAGGGAGGCACCTCCACACTAGGAGACTGAAAGCCTCTTCCTTTTCTTCCCATTATGTTGACTGGGCTTTTCTAGGGGAGGAGTGGGGCCAGTTTAAAGCTCCCCATGCCAACCGGTTCATCTTCTCTCACGACCTTTCCAACGGGGCCATGAATATGCTGGAGGTGTTTGTGTCTAGCCTGGAAGAGTTCCAGCCTGACCTGGTGGTCCTCTCTGGATTGCACATGATGGAGGGACAAAGCAAGGAGCTGCAGAGGAAGAGACTCTTGGAGGTAACAGCACTGTTACAGATCTCACAGACCCCAGCTGGTTTTGTTTTGTTTTTTTCAGGTTCCTACCTCTCTCCACCTCTGTAGCTTGTGCTGCCTTACCTTGGGTCATGCTCTCCCAAGGACATACCTTGGCAGCAGCTAGAGTAGGACACACAGATCAGATCATCTTCTTGCCTGAACCTCTGCATCCTGTGCTAAACTGAGCGTAGCTGTAAGCTGCAGGGTTTGTAGTTGTGTCCTTTGTGTTATCTGTACCATCTCACTTCACATCACCTGTGCTGCAGTTCCTGCAGATCTGAATGGCAGTTGAAGCCAAGTGCCTAGTTTAGAGCCTAGGAGTAGGCTGGCAGCATGAACATACAGGGCAGTTCTTTGTCCTCTGATTCCATAACTATGGTGGCTCTCTGCAGAATGTAGTTCTCTGTCGGGAAAAGTATCTTTTGTCCACGTTGCTTGTACCTGTCAGAGGATACAAAGAAGGCAGGTGCCAAGGGCATCCAGACTGCTCGGGACCTCGTCTTTTCTTCCCTCTTGATTGACATCCTTTTATTTCTAATGGCAGTGCTGTCCTCTTCTCTTTGCAGGTTGTAACTTCCATTTCTGACATCCCCACTGGTGTTCCAGTTCACCTAGAGCTGGCCAGTATGACTAATAGGGAGCTCCTGAACAGCATTGTACATCAGGTAACCAACCACCTGTGGGTAGTATGTGTCCTCCTTTGGCCCTGACCTTCACTAGGCCTAACAGGGAAGTCTTTTGTCCAGTGGGACTAGGTGTTTGGGCTCAGGGACTGGCTCACTGAGGTTTGGGTGTTGTGTCATTCAGACCCAGGTCATGGAAGACCCAAATAAGGATTCAGGGCTGTTCTAGGACAGATTGCCTAGTAAGTTAGAAATATGGCAGTGTGAGCCAGGTGGGGTGATGCAAGTTCAAGGTTAGTCTCAGCATTTTAGTGAGTTCCTGTCTCAAAAAAACAAAACAAAAAAGACTAGGGATGTAGCTCAGTGGTAAAGTACCCCTGAGTTCAATCAGGAGGGAAGGAAATATGGCAGTGTAATTGATGGGCTTGTGAGTCATATTTCTCCCTCTGGAAGTGAATGGTTTTTACAGACCTCAAACAAGAAAAACTAAAAGCCCAGCTCAGTTGATTTTACTTACAGAAGCACAAAGGAAGGAAACTTTGAACTTGATCTCCTTACCACCAGACATGTAGGAGTTTATCTCCTGCCTCTGGATATCAGCAGTGATTAGGATAAATCTAAGTGAGTGAGGCATAAGAATGCAAGCTTTGCCATTCACTAGCTCTGTGAGTGCAGATAACTTACTTAACTTTTTGTTTTATTGTTATTTAACTTGGTAATGTGTGGTTCAGAAACCAAAAAGTATTGAAAGGTACGCAGTGAAGTCTCATTCTAATTTGTGCCTTTCCTCCATGTCTACCCTCATAATTTCCTTATTAGCTTCATCTGTATCTCCTGAGTTATTTTGTACATGTACAGTACAGCAATATATCGTTCCTATATATTTTATATAAAAATATATATTTTTTTGTCCCTTTGTACCCAAAAAGATAGTACAGCATACTGAATACACTGCTCTGCACTTTGCTTTTTTTCCTACTAGAATATCTTAGAGATCTTTATCGTATCATTATTTGGAGAGCACCCTCAGTCTTTTCACAGTGATGTGAAAGTGAATGTGGGGTTGCTTCTGTTAGTTTAACCTGTACCTTCTTGTCATTCTGGTTGGTGACTATCCTTCCCTTTTACATAGAATGCTGTGGTAAATAATCTTGTACATTATTTTATTTTGCCTGTGAGCAAACATATACGTTGGATAAATTCTCAGAAGTGGAATTGCTAGATTGAAACCTAAGAAAGCATTTAGAGGTTTGAGGTTGCCTTCCATGGGAATTACACCTATTAACGTCCCACTAGTAGTGTTTAGAATATGTGCCTCTGTGGTGCTTAGCCTTTGCACACACAGCAAGTACTCTATTTCCTTGTATCCTTGCCACTGGAATGAGATTAAAAATTAGCATTTGTATCAGTTTTGACAGTTGAAAATGGTGTATCACTGGAGGGTTTGTTTTTGTTGTTTGCAGTGCTAGGGATCAAACTCAGAGCCTTAGAACAGAGCTACACTTTAGCCCCTTCTAAAAAATTACTTTATTTTTTTTTTTAGGAAAAAAGGTTTTTAATTTTACTTATTTTTTGTACTGGAGATTGAATCCAAAGGTGCTTCATCAATGAGCTACATTCCCTGTCCTTTTTATTATTTTCTGAGACAGGGTCTCACTAAGTTGCCAGGGCTGGCCTCAAACTTGCAATCCTCCTGCCTTAGCCTCTAGAGTTGCTAGAATTATAGGCGTGCCCTACCCCACCTGGCAAAACACACTTTATTTTTCTGGACAGTTTTAGGTTCTCAGCAAAATTGAGAGGGCTCCCATATGCCCTCTGACCCCCTTAGAGGCATGCTATCCCCCACAATCAGCACTCCTCACCTAAGGGTACATTTATTATAATCAGTGAACCTACAGTGATACATTATTATCACTCAGAATCCATAATTTACAATTAAGTTCACTCTTGGTGTTTTTCAGTATAGTTTTTACTTGTAATTCTCTCTTTGAGGTGGATTATCTTCACTTTAAAAAAAAAAAAAGCCTTTAAAATTCCTTTTTCTCTGAAACTCGCCTTAATCCTTCCTAGCCTTGGTCTGTAAGTCAGAGGCAGTGCCTTCTTCCATCCAAGGGTTACAGTAAGAATTGGATGAAGATTGGAGCTTAGCTCAGAACATGCAGGAAATGAAAGCCATTGGCTTTCAGCTACAAAGATTATAGGCCATTATTATTTTATGGACATGCACACACACGTGTACATATTCAAGGAATCATGTCTCCTGCAGAAACCTTTACCTGTTTCTTTTTTTTTTTTTGGATGCTGGGGATCGAACCCAGGGCCTTGTGTTTGCAAGGCAAGCACTCTATCGACTGAGCTATCTCCCCAGCCCCTCCTTTACCTGTTTCTAATGAAGGAAGTGCTAAGAAAGATGGTGAGGTGATATAGTGGTTTCCCACAAGGTTGAAAATGGGCTCAGTGGCTCCTGTTTCCCTTTCCATGTAGTGTTGTTATTCAGTGAAGACCATCTTCCTAACTTATACCTGCTTAACAAGGTTAGCTCTAACATGAAACAGTATTGTTGCTTCTCAGTGTTATGTCCACAAAGCCATCATGACCTTGAATGTACGTTGTTCGGGTCCTCTCCATTTTCCTGGCATGATGCCTGCTGACAGGACATGGCCAAGAGCCATATCCTGGCAGTGTAAGAGTAGCTACTATGTGTGCAAAGTCAAAAGGTAGGCATTAAGGAAGGACATACAAAATAGGTACACCTCCACCCTTTCGGACAATGACACATAATAAAAGACCAGGTTTGAAACAGCATTTCAGCAACTTTGCAGTTTCTCTCAAGTGATCCTGAAGGTGGAGGTGGTTAGAGGTGAAACAGTTGAAATGATGACTTCAGAGACGGGAAGTTCTGGTAAGGAAGACACATGCCTGCCTGCCTTCCCTGTCATTTAGTCACTGGCTGTGTCCTATGATACTCAGGCGCTAGGTTATACCTACCAGAAAGAGACCCGTCATTATTTTTGTTAGCAGGTCTTTTCTGCAGTGACTTCCCTTGGGCTGAATGAACAGGAGCTGCTGTTTCTCAGCCAGTCAGCATCTGGACCACATGCTTCTCTATCCTCCTGGCACGGTGTTCCTGATGTGGGCATGGTCAGTGATATCCTCTTCTGGATCTTGAAAGAACATGGGAGAAGTAAGAGCAGAGCCTCGGACCTTACCAGGATCCATTTCCATACACTGGTCTACCACATCCTGGCAACTGTGGATGGACACTGGGCCAACCAGCTCGCAGCTGTGGCGGCAGGAGCTCGTGTGGCTGGGACACAGGCCTGTGCCACCGAAACCATAGACACCAGTCGAGTGTCTCTAAGGGCACCCCAAGAGTTTATGACTTCTCATTCAGAGGCAGGCTCCAGAATCACATTAAACCCAAATAAGCCAGTTGTAGAATGGCACAGGGAGGGAATATCCTTTTATTTCACACCAGTGTTGGTGTGTAAAGACCCTATTCGAACTGTGGGCCTTGGAGATGCCATTTCGGCTGAAGGACTCTTCTATTCAGAGGTGTACCCTCACTTTTAGGAAGGTTGTGGGTAATTTTTCTGAGGAAGGAGAACTAGCCAACTTAATTATGGGAAAAAGTGGTTTGGAAAACAGGATTCAGGGTGTCAGAACCATTTCTAGATCTAATTGGAAAATAGCCAAAGAAACAACAGCAGATTAAACTGTACAGATACATTCCAGCCTGTTGGCCATTGCATAAAAACATTTCAGGTTTCAATCAAAATTTAGCCATCTACTAATGAGACTGGATTTTTGTTTTTTTTTGTGTTGTGAGTACAGGGGTAAAAACCTCAATTCCAAAACCCCAATTTATCCAGTGTTGTCAAGTATTTTTAAGCCAGACTTCACTCTTGAGAGCATGTCAACCAGAGAAAGTCTTTCTCTCCTTGCCTGCTGGAGGACTGCTGGTCACTCACTCGCCACCCTGGGCTCTGGTAAAGCCTGATGTGAAATCTTCGAGTCTCTCAGATCCCTGCTTGCAGCAGAATCAAGACTTTCATTCAGTGTTAGAGTGACAGTATTTATGAGCCTATCTTCTCAGATTCCTGTTCTTAAACTTAGGTCAGAGCCACAGGTAAGAATAAGACAGTCCCTCTTTGATGGGACTGGGGATCCTTGGTGAGCCTTTGAGCCATTCATTCTCTTAACTGTTTGGAACCCTGGGTGGCATTGTGAGCTGAAGGATTGTGCCTTCCTGCCTTGGATCCTTAGATTGTAGACTGGCAGATCAAAGGCTCCTGTGGCTTGGGCATTGCCTCCTCATTGCCCAGATATGCTTCCTGCAACAGAAGACTAATATTTGTTCTTTCTGAGCCTTGAAAGAATTTGCTTTTACAACTGGAATTTGTTTGGTCTTTATGTGTAACAGATCATGTGTTTTATGTTTTCATTGACACATCCATTAAAGAGTTTGACCTCGTAAGAGCCCCAGAATCATGAATAAATTTGTCATGTTATATATTTATTTTTTTATAAATCAGGACTTCTGTGTGCTTTTAAAAATATTAAAAACAATTTACATTTCAGGAATCCTGTCTGTAATTGATTTCATTTCCACATCACTCTGGACTGATCTTGTGATTTACGTATTACTCTGCTCCTGATGTTTGTATTTTTTCAGACCCTCATACTAAGCCTGTACCATAGGCCTGTTCTCTAGGGTTTAAAGTGACAACAGAGTATGAAGTAGCCAAGCTGAAGTTGAGCAGATTCAAAGAGTGGTGAGCTTTGGTTTGTTGGAAGGGCACGAGGGACATGGAAGCTGGTGGCAGCCCTGCCTAGTGCAGGGCCATCATTTCACCAGGTCCATAGCAGCAGCTTCTTGAATCTCAAAAGCTACCTCAGGCATTTCATTTATGATCTTCCCTTCCTGCTTGGGGTGAGAAGGAAATGCCTGATTTACTCATTTTCAAAGAAAATTTAAGAGAATTATGCAACTTCCAAGTGAAAGCAAGTAGCTCATTAAGGAAATCTTATCCTTCTGTGCCTCTAGGCTCAGTTAAAACAATCAACCACCAAACTTACTAGACTGTTTTTATTAGGAATGCTTAAGTGAGAAGACATTTCTATTTCCTAAGAATTAGAGTAACTCATTTTTATATCTTTTAAATCTAAAGACCTTATTAGTAATACTAAAGTGTTCTCCATGATTTTTTTCTGTAAGTTGTCTGCTCAGCCCCTTTCCTGAATGTTTATTCTCAAAAAGTTCTCCAATTTTTATTGGTAATGTCAGTAAAAACTAGTTCAGGAAGTGTGATCAGCACATACTGTAGAAGTATTTTGGTTTTTTTTTTTTTTTTTTTTTTTTTTTTTTTTGGCAGCAGGTGCTAGGAACTGAACCTAGGACCTCACACATGCTAGGCAAATACTCTGCCACTGATCTGCACTCCTGTCCCCTAGAATACTATTTTATAAGTGATAGGCCTGGAACTATGCAAAGTTACTAAATCAGTTTGGTGATAATTAGTATCAAAACGCATCATATATTAATAAGGTAAGACGTATAAGTGTATTTTGTGAAAAGTGAGCATATGTCTGAATGAGTGTAAGAATGTACGCGCATCCCTCTGCAGGTTGTGCCACCTTTTTGTGAAGTAGGCTAAGCTATGGAACAGTGACTTGGATGCATCACCAAGGGCAGATAATGCAGAAGTGAGTTAAAGGCACATTAAGATGAACAGGTGGGCTTCAGTCCTCTCACCTCCTTCCTTGAAACTGTATTTTACAAAGGTTTCCACAAATGGTTTTATGCAAAAATGAAAATTGAAAATACGCTGGCCTAAAGAGAGAACTGGTGAACAAACAGGTCTCTAAAAATTTAGTACACTCTTTGCACTCACTCAGTTTAACATCCTGAGAAGAGGTGCAGCACACAAAACACCCCTAGAGTTAAGAATGCAGCCCCAAATCAGTAATCCTTATCATGCATAGTCTACTTGAATGGGGTGAGGGGGAACTTCATCAGAACCCTAAATCTGTGCAAGGTTTTGAGATGGTGAGTTGTATGATATTGGATAAGTTACCCTTGCTTAGCCTCACTTCCCTCATCTGTAAAGTGGAACTAATCACGGTACCCACTTCACGGTGGTTGTTGATTAAAGGAAACTGCCATACAAAGAAGTATTTACTGTAGTATGCAGCACATAACTTGTTTAATAAGTTATTACTAAGCTGAAGAGGCAATTCCTGGGTCTCCTTACGTTTGTTTAAACTCATTTGAAAACTATTGTAATAACATTTTATTTCTACTTTTATTTTATGTAAAAATATGTATTCAGTAAAACTATGCAAATTTTAGGTGTGCCATTGGTAAGTTTTAACAAATGCATATACCTCTCTAACCCATCCCGCGGGGTAGACTGTCACCCTGGATGGCTTCTCTTTGCCTCTTCCAGGTCATCCCCACCCCTAACCTTGACCTCTGGAGCAATCACACCATTTTTTCCATGATAAATTTGTTTTGCCTCTTCTGGAACTTAAAAATGGAATTTTTCTGTATCTGGTCCTTGATATAAAGCTTTTCTCATTCAATATATTTTTAAGATTAATCCTTGTTGCATTTTAGTCCACTGTTTTTTTATTGCCAAATAGTATTATACTCCAAATACAGAGGTTTTCACTTTGAGGCTTTCGTGAATAAAGCTGTTACCACATTTGTGTAGACATACTGTCATTCTTGGATAAAAAGCCATAGGAGTAGAATTACTCGGTCAAAGACCTTTTTCCAAAGTAATTGAATCAGTTTACAGTCCCATCAACAATGTATGAGTTGAGGTTGCATCTTATTCTTACCAACATTTTAGCTATTTTGATAGGTATATTGTGGTATTTACTAATTTGCAGTTCCCTCGTGACAAATGAAGAATATTTTTTCATGTGCTTATTGGCCATTCATATATCTTTGCGAATTGTCCAATCTTTGGCCCACTTTTTTTCCAATTGGGTTGCTTGGTATGTCATTGCTTGGGGTGTTACTTTTTTTTAATTATTGAGCTCTTGGAGTTCTTTGTATATTCTAGATAACAAGCTTTTTGTCAGACATACTGTGTATTTTTCCTAGTTTGCGGCTTGATACCAATTTTCTTAATGTCTTAACTGTCTTCTCTGTGCCCTAAGTAATAGGACTATGCTGGTTATGAATATGGTCTCATATTTTTCTAGGAACCTTATAATTCAGTTTTCAGTTAGGTTCATCCATTTTGAGTTACTTTTTATGTGTGTAGTGTTAGGTTGGGCTTGGATTTCTTTTCAATTGACAAAAATTGTATATATTGTATACAACATGTTTTGAAACATGAATACATTGTGCTAAATTGGCTAATTAATATGCATCACCTGACCTTTTTGTGTGGTAAAAACATTAAAAGCCACTCTTTTAATCCAGGGGTTATTTGGAACTGAGCTACCTCCCCAGTTCTTTTTGAGACAGGGTCTCACTAAATTGCTGAGGCTGGCCTGAACTTGTGATCCTCCTGCCTCAGCCTCCTGAGTTGCTGGGATTATAGGTGTGCACTAACACTCATGGCAAACTCCAATCTTTTAGTACTTTTCAAGAATATATTGTTAATTACGGTCACTATGTTATTTAATAGCTCTCTTGAACTTATTCTACTTGTCTAGCTAAAATTTTGTATCTTTTGACCAACATCTTTCCAGCACCATCCCCCAGATCCATTCTTTTCTCTACAGCTATCCAGCTGTTCCAGCATCATTTGTTGAAAAGATTTTCACATTGCCCTGAGTTGGTGCAAAAATCAAACCAAAAATCAAACGACAGGGCTGGGGATGTGGTTCAGTGGTAAAGTGCTGGCCTGGCATGCATGTGCCCTGGGTTTAAATCCCCCAGCACCAAAAAAAAAAAAAAAAAAAAAAAAAAAAGAGTCAAACGACAACCAGGCATGGCAGTGTGTGCCTGGAATCCCAGAGACTCAGGAGGAGCATAAGTTCAAGGCCAGCCTCAGTAACTTAGCCAGACCCTGTCTCAAAATAAAAAATGGAAAGGGCAGGGGATGTGGCTTAGTGCTATAGCACCCCTGGGTCAAATATCTCGTGCCCCACCCCCAAAATCAAATGCCTTTAAGCATAAAGTCTATTTATGGATTATGTTGTTTTAATGATCTATTTGTCCTATGCCAGTACCACATGATTACTGTCATAGTAAGCCTTGAAGTGAGGTGGTTTTAATCCTCCAATTTCATTCTTTTTTTAAATTTTTTTTTATTTTATTGTAAACAAATGGGATACATGTTGTTTCTCTGTTTGTACATGGCATAAAGGCATACCATTTGTGTAATCATAAATTTACATAGAGTAATGCTGTTTGATTCATTTAGTTATTTTTTTCCCTTCCCCCCCACCCCTCCCACCCCTCTTTTCCCTCTGTACAGTCCTTCCTTCCTCCATTCTTGCCAATTTCATTCTTATTCTTCTTCTGTTCCTCCTTCCTTCTCTTCCAGGATCTTACTAAATTGCCCAGGATAGCAATTTAGCCAGCCTAACTTACAATCCTGCCACCTGAGCCTCCAGGGTAGCTGACCTCGATTTTGTTCTTTTTCAATATTGCCTTGGATGTTCTAGGTCCTCTGTACTTCCATAAGATTTTAGAATCAGCTTGTCCATTTTTACCTCCAACCTGCTGGGATTATGATAGGAATCTACAGAACAATTTGGGAACATTTTTTACCTTAACAGTATTTAGTGTTCCAAAGAACATGGTATCTTTCTATTTTGATCTTTTTCAAAGCAATACTTTTGTGAATTTTCAGAGTAGAATATATGCTTTGTTAAATTCATATCTATTTCATGCAAATAGTATTTGACTCTAAATTGATTTTTCAAACTTTCATTTTCAAATTGTTTCTTGCTAGTATATAAAAATACAATTGATTTTTATACCCTGGTCTTGTGTCTTAAAACCTTACCAAATTTCACTTATCAAGTGTTACAGTTTTATTTTAGGATGCCTTAGGATTTTCTCAGGATAAACAACCATGTCACCTACAAGACTTTTATTTATTTCTATATATTTTTCACCCTATTGCACTGGCTACAACTCTACTAAAAAATGAGCTGGACTGGTTGTAGCTCAGTGGTAGAGAGCCTGCCTAGCATATGTGAGGCACTGGGTTTGATTCTTAGCACCACATATAAAGAAATAAAGGCCTATTGACAACTTAAAAAAAATGAGCTATCAAGTCGTGAAAAGATAGGGAAAACGGAAGTGCATATTTCTAAATGAAAAGAAGTAAATATAAAATGGCTACATACTGAAGGAATCACGTTAAAAAGATCAGTGGTGGTCAGGGGTGTTGGGAGAGGAAGATGAACAACAGCACAACTGAGTTTTAGGGCAGGGAAAAAACTATCCTAAAAATTCTTAGCAAGGGTTGGGGTTGTAGCTCAGTGTTAGAGCACTTGCCTAGCATATGTGAAGCCTTGAGGTCCTGAGTTCAAATCCCAGCACCGCAAAAAAAAGCAACACTCAGCAAATCAAAAATGGAAGGGAGGGGCTGGGGAGATAGCTCAGTTGGTAGAGTGCTTGTCTTGTAAGCATAAGGCCCTGGGTTCGATCCCCAGCACCAAAAAAAAAAAAAAAAAAAAAAAAAAGAAGGGAACATATTTAACCTAGTAAAGGGCATTTGTGGAAAAAAATGCAAAGGTTATCACAATGGTTAAGTATTAAATACTTTGCCCCTAAGATCAAGACAACCAAGGAAAAAATGGTCTACTCTTACACTTCTATTCAATTTTCCTGGCCACCACTGATCTCTTTACTTTATCTCCATGTTTACCTTTTCCAGAATGCCATACTTGGAAAGTTGGAATCATGCTGTATGTAGGATTTTAAATTAGCTTCTTAGTAACAAGCATTTAAGTTTTCTCCATGTCTTTTCATAAATTCGTAGCTCTCTTCTTTTTAGCACTGAGTAGTAATATTTGTCTGGGTATACCACAATTTATCCATCCATTTACCTACTGAAGGACATTTTAGTTGCTTCCAAGTTAGGTTAATTAATTTGCAGAAAGGTGCCATAAACATCTGTGTGCAGGTTTTTGGATGGTCTTAAGTTTCCAACTCCTTTGAGTAAATACCAAGGAATGTGGTTACTAAATTATATGGTAAAGGATAGTTTTGTAAAATTTTGCTAAATTATCTCCAAAATGGCTGTACTACATCCTTGTCAGCATTTGGTATTGTCAGTTTTCTGAATTTGGACCATTCTAATAAGTGTGTAATGATATCTTGTTTTAGTTTGCATTTCTCTGATGGCATAGGACATGGCACATCTTTCATATGTTCATTCATTGTCAATGTATCTTCTTTGGCGAGGTGAGGTTCTTCAGTCCATTTTTTTTAATTGGGTTATGTTCTTACTGAATTCTAAGAGTTCTTTGTATATTTTGGGTAATAGATTCAAATCTTTTGCATGATACCATTTCTAAGATGGCTTTTTATGGCCTATTAATTTTTCTCTTTTGTTAATGCATGAGAATACTTTGGTTTTCAAATATTAAAGCTTTGAATCCTAAGATCATGATCAATCTACATTAACCTTTTTATACAGATTGCTGGATTTGATAGGCTAATATATATATTTTTAATTGTATACCTAGATGGGTGTGGTTGGTGTCTGCTATAATCCCAGTGGCTCTGGTGGCTGAGGAAGGAGGATCACAATTTCAAAAGCCAGCCTCAGCAACTTAGTGGGGCCCTAAGCAACTTACTGAGACCATCTCAAAATAAAACAATAAAAGATCTGGGGATGTGGCTCAGTGGTACAGCACTTGCCTGGCATACATGAGGCCCTGGGTTTGATCCCCAGCACTGGGAGAGGGGGGCACTTGCCTGTGAAGCCATGTGTGATTGTGCACACCTATCATGCCAGCAACTCGGAGGCTGAGGCAAGATTGCAATTTCAAGTCCAACCTCAGCAACTTAAAAAGAGATGCTGTCTCGGGCTGGAGTTGTAGCGAAGTGGTACAGCGCTTGCCAGCATGTGTGAGGCACTAGGTTCGATTCTCAGTGACCACATATAAAATTCCATCAACAACTAAAAAAAATTAAAAAATAAATAAATAAAGATTCTGTCTCAAAATATTAAAAAGGGCTAGGGATGTAGCTCAGCGGTAAAGTGCCCCTGGGTTCAAACCCCAATACAAAAAAAAAAAAAAAGTCTACAAAATCATATGGGCCAGGAGTTTGCTTCAAGGGTAACTTTTGACTCACAAATTCAGTATCTTTAATATGTAAAACTTAAAAAATTCTACACTTCATCGTTTTATTTTTTTTTTTCTTGCTACTGTGTATTGAATCCAGAGGATCTTAACCACTGAGTCACATCCCCAGCACCCCACCCCCCTTTTTTTTTAAACAAACAGGATCTTGCTAAGTTACATAGGGCCTTGCTAAGTTGCCGAGGCTGGCTTTGAACTTGTAATTCTCCTGCCTTAGCCTCCCCAGTCACTGGAATTCATTACAAGTGTGAGCCACCACACCCAGATAGTATATTGTATTTTTCAAAGATTTTTGTCTGTTGCATCTAAGCTGTCAGTTTTATTATAAAATTATGCATAATATCTCTTTATCTTTTTCATGTCTGTGGAAGCTAATCTTATACCCTTTTATTCCTGATACTCATAATGTATCTATTTCTTGATCAGTTTAGTTGGGGAATTGCCTCCCCCATAGAATTGGGGGCTTTCTAAACTTTAATGTTTGTCTGTGCTTTCCTTCTACTTAAATTTTTTCTCTTCTCTTCTTAGCTTACAGTGAAAATCCACATCACTGATTTTCCACCTTTCTTCTGTTAGAAACAATAACAGCTATATACATTTACTTGTAAGCACTGTTTTTAGCCAAATCCTTTAAATTTTATTTTCATTATCATTCAGTGCAAAAATATTTTCTAATTTCTCTTGTGACTTCTTTGTCTTGTAAGTTGTTACAAATTTTTATCTTCTGGCTTTTGAGAACTATTTTATAGCCCAGTATATGGTTTGTCTTGCTGAATGAACTGTGTGCGCTGCAAACAATGTATATTCTGGGCTAGGGGTGTGGCCCTGGGTTCAGTCCCCAGCAAAAAAAAAAAAAAAATAAAGTGCATTCTGCTGTTACTGATTGTGGTATTTTACAATAAGTGTCAAGTCAAAGTGGTTGATGTGTCCTTTTCCACTGTCTATTTCTATCAGTGGCTGAAACAGGAATTACTTCTATGATTGTTTTCATGGTATATCTTTTCATCCTTTTACTTTCAATGACACAAGTCTGGGCTTTAGCTTTTTATTCTTGCTCTGCATTTTCAATTTAGTGTTTATAGTCTAATTCCATTTTAATTATCAATATAATAGGATTTTCATTTACTATTTTGCTACTTATTTTCTCTTTGTTCCTTCTGGGTTCTGTTGGGGGTGGGAATTGGTTTTTCTTTTCCTCCCGCTCTTAAACATTAGTCTACCACATAAAATCTAAAAACTTAGCAATCTCTCAGTTCCATGTATCCTCTTATCCTTTACAGTTGTATTTATTTAGGTTCGCTCTCACAATGTAATAATTTTCTTTGAATAATCATTATTTTTTAAAAATTTAAACCAAGATATTTCATATTATTTATATTTGTTACCTATGGGAGAACTGGTCCAACACAAGCTACTCTGCTATTATCAAACAATAATAGACTTTTTTTTTTTTTTTAACAAAGTGACTCTTTTAATTGTATGCCTCAGTTTTACTACTGGGAACAGAGTTTTGTACTAATATTATGCAGTAAGAGCACTGTTTTTATCATGCTAGTTTATACTTGTATCTTCCTGCATCTACTTCACATCATCAAAAACCACATCTGTATCTTTGATTATGTATTTGGTCTCAGTTTCCTAATTTTATTAAAATTGTGATAAGCAATCCCCACACTAGAAATTAGAATAGTTTTTTTCCCACTATAATGCAAATCTACATCCCAAAAGTCTTAACAGGTATAACCTAAGAGTATTTAACTTTTAAGAAAATCTAAGCCCAAGTCAATGTGGAAAGTACTGCTGACCTGACTGCGGTGGACGGGATGCACGGTAGCCACCTTACCCCAAAGGAAACCCTCAATGGTCCTGCTCTGGTATTCTCCTAGTTCGTACTCATGCTTCACTTACAGAAACGCAAATATTAAAAGTCCTTCAGATCAGAGTAACAAATTCAGTTTTGCCTTCTGAAAACCTCTCTCTCCTTTTACTTTGAAGCTTTCTGAAATAAGAGTAATCTAATCCCATTTCTGAGTCTCTAAGCCTGTGGGCTTCTGTTGCTACCACTACATCACCCAAGGAACACCACTGCTTAATGACTACTGGTTAAAAGCATCCAGATCTGAGTTCAAATCCTGGTCTTGCCACTTACCTTGGGAAATTCATTTGCCTCTCCCAACCTATTTCCTCCTTTATAAAATGGGAATAACATTCCAAAGACTGACCAATCTCTTCCTGAACCTTTTGTTCCTTGACCTTCTGTAATACCACTCTCCTGGTTTTTCTCGTTTTTTATTTGTTTTTCTTTTTCTCTCTACTGTAGGGCTCTTCTACTTTTCCCTTTAAATATTTTTCTTCATTGGTTCTCTGTCTCCTTAATCCCAGCTTTCCTTGGGAGACTCCTTTCAAATCTATGATTTTTAGCTATCAGTCAAATTCAAATTACTCCTGAATCTTTACCTTCAAACCAGTTTCACTCCTGCAATCCAGCTATTCAGCTTTCTTAGTGATATCACTATTTGGAAGTCTCGAAGGTTGACATGTCTAAAAGTAGACTCCACAATCAGCCCTCAATCCTACTTCCCCAGTATTACTTTACTCTAAATCCAGAAATGGGTACCCATTCTACAACCACATTCAGTCAATCCCTAATTTCTGTTGATTTTAGCTCCTGAATTTCTCATGTCTCCTTCCTCCTGTCTGTTTATACCCTCATCTCACTGAGACCTCTATAATAACCTTTTCAGTTTCATAACTAGACCAATTCAGTCTAGTACATTAGCCTCCTTGCTAATGTAGAAGTGAGTTTTCTCAACTGCTCAGGATGCCCAGTTCTGTCACATACCTGCTACTCAGACAAGGGTTTCACTTCTGATACCTTGCTCTGTTTCTGAGATATGGAGAACTACTCAGCAGCTCCTTCAATGTCAGATCAGCTCCAGTCATAAAATAAAGAACTCCAAACACAGTTTGGTTTGGTAGTAGATCAGTTTTCTACCTTCTACTTATGGTAAGT
Source organism: Sciurus carolinensis (assembly GCF_902686445.1). NCBI lineage: Eukaryota > Metazoa > Chordata > Mammalia > Rodentia > Sciuridae > Sciurus > Sciurus carolinensis. The sequence goes on from NC_062214.1 coordinate 83,246,812, forward strand.
AAAAGGCAACTGAAGTGAAAAGTGGGGACTAGCTCTCAGTAAGCAAATTGGTGGCCTCCTCTTTATTAGGGCAGGGCTGCTACTGAGGCTGTAAGTAAGTTCTTCCTGTAGTTTCAAATTAGGCTTGGAAACAGGTAAGGGAGGACAGCGATCACAGTCTTTTAAGCATTTTAATGTGATCTCTATTTTTATACCTGAATAACAACTTTCCCCAAAGGAATAATGATACATAATCTTTTAAAAAGGATATATAAATAATATATTGATAGCTCTGGTGGTTATTATCATTGATTTGATTACATTAAAATTCCTCAGCTAAGAAGTGTTTCCCTTTTTAAAAAATCCTTGGTGCTGATACCCGACCAGCTCTTGGCTCATAGTTCTGACATGATCTGGCTCTAGACTCTGACCTCCTGCAAGAACCAAATATAGGGACTTATTTAGACTCCCTTTGGGCAAATGCAACTGGATACTTAGCAGTCTGGCCCTCAACTTACAGAGCATTTTTTTTTTTCATCATTTCTTTCAGACTATGAAAACTGTATTATTAATCCAAGATTTATGTTTGCCTTGGAGTCAGATTACCCCACAGCCTGAAGATCATCCCAGTTAAGCCATGGCTTCATTATCACAGCTACTACACAGAGACCTCTCAGCCTTTCCTTGAATTAAAGAAGTGGAGAATCAACCAGGAGATAAAAGTTCTTTCAAACAGCAAACAGCTCATGTGCCTTGCCAGCTCTTGAGTTACACAGCCTATGCCTTGCTCCAAATCTTAATCTGCTAGGCTGTCTTCTCCCCATTTCCTGGTGGATGGGGCCAATAAAGGGCTGCACAGGCCTTAGGCTCCTCGTGAACATCATAACACACCCTGTGTTCTAATTCTTTGGTGCTCACAGGGAAAAGTGTTGGACTCCATGCTGCCTGATCCTATAACATTCCTTCAGAAACCCCTACTTCAGGGTCATCCTGTTCTTATTTTTCTCTCGTTTGCTCTGATGCTTCCACAGTGGGTTCTGGTTCCAGAGGAAGAGATGGTGGCTTTGTGAGCTGGGATGTTCCTCCAGCACCTAATAATAAAACAAATAGCATAAATTCTTAGTTTCACAATTCCAGAAGAGATCATTATTTTAATTGCTAAATTTCAAGAGAAAACCCAAATTTTGGGAAACTAGCAAGACTATGGTAGATTTTTGCAGCTATGAGGGAAGAAAATAACTGAAGAAATAAAGCAACAGTCAAGTTTGCCCTCAGTGAGTCACTGAAAAAAAACTTCAACTGCCTGTACCATGCCATCCTACGGTACAGCAGTGAAAATTAAAGCAAGACTATATAACAATTCTATTTACTAATGTAATTCCTCCCCTGCCCCCACACTTGAGATACGGTTGTGGTAAGTTGCAGAGACTAGACTTGAACTCACAATCCTCTCGCCTCAGCCTTCCTGTAGCTAGGATTACAGGTATGTGCCATCATATCCAGCCTTGCTAATATATTTCTAAAATTTCAAAGATTGAGTGTATTGCGTTCCAGTTAAGCCTGCTGGTGCTGTTACCTACTTCATAGCTTGCTCTAAGAAAAGAGGAACCAGTTTGGCCACCCTTTGGTTTTTTTCTCCTTCTGGCCAATACTAAACTGGCCATATTCTGAGTCTGAAGAATGTAAGCCTCACTCAAAGTTGTAATCTCTTTGCTGGCACAGATGGCGTGTACTCACTAAGTCTTCATGGAGCTTTGTGTAGCCTCCTACCTGCAGGGAGCTTCCTATATGCAACTGCTGAAGACATTGCCTGTCCAAGAGCTTGATTAGAGCCCAGGGGTTGCTGGAAACCAGCAGGTTTTCCAGTTGAACTGATTCGGTGCTTTGATTTGGGATCTTTAATAGGTTTAGTCCAGACCAGTGCCTCCCCAACCTGGAGAGCAGCTCCCAGCTTCTGAGCCATCTCTACCATCTTGTGTCCACATGAAAAGAAAAAGAGAGTTATAAGCATGACTGGCAGAGATTAGCCAACCCTCTTATTTTGGATCTTCCAACTAAGAGGTTTAGCTGAAATGGTGTCTCCTGGCTAGCACTTGAGGGAAGGAGTACTTACTGAGAAGAAATCATTCTCAAAGGGCAGAGAATATAAACTGCCTTTAGTGGATGGCAAGCAGGTTCATGCAGGATCTCAAAACCCACCAACTGAAATCTGATGTATCACTGAGCTAACCTCTGCCTTTCCTACATGAAGGGAAGTGGGAAGAAGCTATGCAGACAGACCTCAACTCAGAGGTTGTATTAGCAATAACAAATCAGTAAGCCTGAAGTTCTTTTTACTGTTATTTTCTTCTAGAAAAGCTTGTCTTGGGCTGTAAATAATTGACACACTTATGCTGTAAGGGACATCAAGGCCAAAAAGAGCCAAGGGCCTATAACACCTTTATATTTGCATTATTTTTGATTGATCCAAAAGTCTTCGGACAGCTTGCTTAAAATGACTCATGAGAGCTAATAAAAGACATACCTCAGGGTCAAATTCCAGAGAGCTATTATCCTTGAGAAAGTTGACTTTCTTTTCCATCTCCTGATACTGTGCCAGGGCATCCCTCTTCTCACCCTGGTTGTACAGCAGCACAGCATAGTTCAGGTTTACTAAAGGGTTACACCTGTGGCAGGCAGACAGCTACTATGGAGCAGGAGCTTTGCAACAAATGCACATTTAGAGATCCTTCTCATTACTCAAAACAAAACTGATTAAGTAGAGATTTCTCCAATATGCAGTAAGGTGGAAATAAGCTATGTAGACCTGTGGGGAAGAATCAAGGAACTAACTGCCCAACCAGCAAAGCAGGTACTGGGATGAAATCTGGCATCTCAGCCCTCAATAGAGACCACCTACTCTGCAGCACAGAAGATGCTAGTGGAATAAACTCTGGAAGAGCCAAATTTATCTTAGATTAAGCTGCGCCCCAAATCCCATCTGATATTGCAGCTAACCCACAGTTTATTAGCAACCCAAGCCCACTGCTGCCTCTGGCTTTCTCTGGCCTCCTGATTACTAAACTTGGAACTGGAAATATTTTCTCCGAGTGTTAATTCCTGCTGAGCTCTGCTTCCTTAGGAACCATATCCTTCCACATTTGGGCCTGCGGTGTATGAAGGCCACTGGTACAGTACCACCTCAAGGCTTTGCAGAGTCCCACCTTCCCCAGGACCATTCCCACAGTAGCATACTTATCCAGGCGAACTGCTTCTGCGTAGGCTCTCTTGGCATTCTCTACATCTTCCAGATTGGTCAGAGCCACTGCAACCAAGAAATGAGGAGAGCTCAACTTAGAAAATAAAAAGTATTTCAACACCACTCCAGAACTGGGGGTGTAGCTCAATGGAAAAGCACATATTTAGCATGTGGGAGACTCTGGGTATGAGCCCCAGCACCACACATGCAAACCCACCCCCAAAGTGAACTCCCACTCTGCCCCCTCAACTATGGCACTGCTGTATATTCTAATTCCACTCAGGTAACTCTCCATAGTTAATCAGTTGTCAAGTTCTATGCATTCTACTTTTGTAGTTTCTTTTCTGGTACTGTCCTAGTTTAAGCCCAAGTCAGGTTTTCCATTTTCCCCCATAACAATGTCCCCACTTGCCTCCATTCCAGTTTCCCAGTACTATCAGGTATCTTACTGACAGATAAATTTAATCACATCACTGGCCCTGCTTAAGAATCCTCAGTGGTTCCCCATGATCTTTAAACTTTTATTTAGCAATAGAACACTCCCCTCCTTTTAAATTATTTCCTGGAAGCCTAATGTATGAAACAATGAGAGCTCTTCTGAAAAGCCCTGCCTACTTCATATCCCCAGCAGGTGCTTCCAATAGGCACCTACAAGATCTAGGATTATGGCTGGACAGGAAGCCTATAGAATAAAGTCTACAGCCCTTGCACTGTTCTCATGGCCCTCTATAATCTGACCCCAGATTAATTCTTCTGACTCATCTTCCACCACCTTCTCTGACACTATTGCCCACTAACTGCAAGGGCCACTGCAATTTCATGGCTGCAGCCTTTGTTCACAGTGGTTCCTCAGTCTCCCTGTGCTATTTGAGTCCAACTTGTCTTTCAGGATCCAGTATGAAGGCCATCTCTACTGTGTCAAGTTAGTGCTGCTGTTAATACCTTTTAGCAGTATTAACAATTAGAACTAGGCTATCTTTGTATTCAGGCGATCCCCCAAGTAAACACTTAAGTAAGAACCCCACAGTTGTGACCCCAAAATACATATATATCTATATATCTATATCTATCTATCTATATATATATCTATATCTATCTATATATATATATATATATATCACCTGAAGACCACCATCAATGAGCATATGGAAACTGCTTTAGGATTTACATTTATATAAATAGTATAGCATATAGAGAAAATATTTCCCAGAATATTTAGTTAATATTTTCCAATGATTTTATATAACTTTAAAATGTTCAGTTAATTTTAACTTATTTGGAATTGATTTTGTTATTTGTATGGCATAAATGGAGTTTTACAAATGGAACCACACTCTATAAATATGCTCTAGTTTGGGAACTACCAGGGATGAATTATATTATAGAAACAATTTGCGGGGGGCATTGGGGATTGAACCCAGGGTGCTCCTACTGAGCTACATCCTCAATCCTTTTAATTTGAGACAAGGTCTCACTAAGTTTCCCAGGCTGGCCTCCAACTTGTGATTCGCCTGCCTCAGCCTCTCAAGCAACTCCCAATTACAGGTTTGCACCATCACACCCAGCTACAATAATAATAGTAATAATAGACCCATTATATTACATAACCATAACAAAATCAACAGTTTATATTCACTTAATGTCTACCCTAGTAAGTATAGTTAGGTGTCATAACCCCACCTAACGCCCAGGTTCTTAATGCTCAATATCTGGAATTTAGTTGGAAAGAGTATATATTAAAATGAGGGTTGAGGATGTAACTCAGTGGTAGAGTGAATGCCTAGCATGTGAGAGGTTCTGGGTTCAATCCCCAGTACTGCAAAAAAGGCATTGTCAAGCCAAGAGAAAAAAAGTGGTTAAGAGATGAATTAGGGATGATCTGGACTAAATCTGTTCATCTGAATGAAATTCCCCCAGGTTAGAAGCAATCCATACTTTTTCATCTTTTTCATATTTCTTCAGGTTTTAAGTCAGTAATTCAAATTCCTAGAGAATCTCCAAAGGAATGTTTTTTTGTACTTTATTGGTTCTTTTTAGTTATACATGACAACAGAATCCATTTTGACATAATTATAAAAGCAAGGAATATATATTGTTCTAATTCAGTCCTTGGGTCTTTCCTTCCTTTCCCCTCCCTGCAACCAGCCACTCTATTGATCTTTCTGCCATTTACCCATAGTTATTTTTTTTAATTAATTTCTTGTGAATGTGCCCAATTGTGAGATTTATATATGTTAAGTCAGATTCATTACATTGTCTTTCCTTTCTTCTATGGGACATTTAGCCACTGATCTATGATTCCAGTTCATTTTTCCCTCATTATACACCAAAAGAAGGGGTTTCCATATAAATGTCTCCTACCAGCCAAGAGCATGTAGAGCTCCCCCATCTTTGGCTGGAAGTTGATGGCTGCACTGAGGAAATGGAAAGCTGATGCATACTGCTGCATGGTCAAATGGACAAGGCCCAAATTATACAGGATCTTCCAATCAAAGGGTGCCAAGTAGTTGGCTCTTTTCAGGCAGCTGATAGCCTGCAGAGGAGAGAAGGCACTCAATGAGAGGGTGGAGCAAGCTCAGCAGACCCAATAATCACATGAATGAAGACAATGTGAAGGGACACTCACTGCCACATATTTCTTCTTGCCAAAGAAACACATTCCAATATTATTCCAGAGTGGAGGACTTTCTGGAACAGCACAAGCTACAACTCTGTATTTCGTGAGAGCAACATCAAAGTCCCCATGGGTCTGCATCATGCTGCCTGCTGCCAAGATGGCCTAAAAACATGGCATGTGGAAAGTTAGTATTCTGTCATTCCCAAAGGCTATGGCAGATAACTGCTAAGGGCAGATAACTCAACAGGTCTATCAGCACAGATAAGACTGAAAAACTTCTCCCAGAAACATAAATAATACCAAGCTACTGTAATAAATGCTCCTGACACTGTGACTATCTTTGGCACTGTATCCAAAAAGAAAAGAATGAAATGTTTCTGGCTTTAACAGCTCATGTTTCCTACTTATATCCAGGGAAGTCAGTATTTCAGTAAATACTGTTTTTATTCTGTTCTCTATAGCCCTTATTTGGTACACCAAGTGCTCCAGACACTACTTAATATCCAGTTCCTTCTACCATACAATAGAGGGTAAGTCAACTTTAGGCTTCATCAGTCCAGTCCTTTCATTCCTCCATGGAAAGGTGTAAAGGAGGAGAGCCAACAGTGTCAGGCTAATATGACTTTCTAAATCAGGACTGAGTTTGTGTTGATTAATAACCCTATCTTGCTGCATCTCCCTCAATGATATTCATCCACTTGAGATCTTCCTTCTCAACCCCAGCATCATATCTGAACAAAAGTTGTAATCTCAAATTCATTAGTAATCTAGAAGTCATTTACCATAGTCATTTTTGCTACTACCTGTGGAAGCTTTATCAATTTCCCAGATAACACATAAGCTATAACAACACTGATTTTGCTTTATGCAGAAGTTGCAGGCCCATTAGAACAAATGTGCTATTTCAGAAGCACAGTGCCAGGGCTGGGGAGATAGCTCAGTTGGTAGAGTGCTTGCCTCACAAGCACAAGGCCCTGAGTTCGATCCCCAGTACCGCAAAAAAAAAAAAAAAAAAAAAAAAAAAAAAAAAAATCCTACAACTCAGAAGCACAGTGCCCACCCTTCACAATAATTTCGAATTTTTTAAAAAGTTGCCTTTTATTTATACATATGTATACTTTTTCTTTCTTCTTTTTTTTTTTTTTTTTTTTTAGATCTCAGAGTCCCACTATGTTGCCTAGGCTGTTCTTGAATCACATGGGTTCAAGTGACTCTCATGATACAGCCCTATTTATAATTTTTCTTTAAAAACATTTATTTCTTGGGCTGGGTGTGAGGTGTGGGCTTCCTAGCATGTTTGAGGCCCTAGGTCTGATCCTCAGCACCACCAAAAAAAAAAGAAAGTGAATTTCTCAGGTATTCAGTGAGGAAGCTAACCCTTGTTTTCCAGAGTCAGACCACTTCCAGGAGCCAATGGGAATACCTATATGAAGGCTCTGGGGTTTCACAGCCTATAATACCTTGTAGTTGGTAGGGTCATAAGTCAGTGCATTTCCAAGATGTTCAAATGCCTTCTGGTAAACACCGAGCTTGGAAAAAAGCAAATCAGAGAACTGAGATCAACCACACCCCGAACAAAAAACATCCAATCATTGGTAAGTTTTCTTGACAAAGAGAAAAAAAGAGTTGTACATACCAAAGAAAGAAAGAAAATCCAAAATCCCCATATTTGTGGTTTTTTAAAAATTCTGTTGATTTGTCCCCAGATAGGATCAAAGTATCTATTTGCCAGAAACCATTTCTGCTACACTCATGCTGTTCCACATTAATGCCTCTGGGCAGGAAATGAGCTAGTTAGCTTCATGTCCTCTGGGGCCAGCCTCATAAGCCAAAGCCCATGGAGACCCAGAGTTAAGCTCCTAGTTCCTCTTGAAGAAAAATGAAATAGACATAAAGGTTACCGAAGTGAAGAGTTTATTCTAGACAAAGTGTGCTTTGCCTTTGCCTTCTCTCTTTCCTATCGGAGCCTGGCTGGGAAGAAGGAGCAACAAAAAGAGCCTTTACCCTATGCCATGCTAACTTGATCACAGTTTCTGCCCAGAGGCCAAAATAATAGCCTCCAAGACCAGATAGCTGTTTCTCATATATCTTATTTCCTATTAGATAAAAATTATAATTGCACTAAGGCAGAAATAAAATTGATTGATTTGAATGAAGAAAGGTAATTACTTTAGCAAAGAATATCACATCACATACAGAAAGCAAGATTCATGTGTTCCATGTGACTACTGGTAAAATGTGCTAATATCAAAATGCAGAGAAGACACTATATACACAAACCCCAAAGCATTTCTAAACTAGTATCAGTACATGAATGAGTAGAATTTTCATTACCTGTAAGTACAGCAACCCTAAAGTTGTAAGAAGTTCTGTGTTTTCTGGTGAGAACCTGCAACACAGAAATACTCAGAGGGAAACAACGGTTATAAGAGACAATGACTGATGCAGGCACAGCCACCTATTGTTGGGTAACACTTGAAACATTTTGTTGAGCCTCCTTCACATGGAAATTTCTGAAGGCAATCTGGTAATTTCTTTCAAAGTAGGTCATTTGAACCCTGGCTACAGGAAAAACTGCTAAGCAAGAAAGAAATGGGCCTTAGAATCCAGATGCTTTTCTTAGGGCCAACATCCTATGATCCCCAGTACAAACAAACAAATAAAAACATATAGAATGTTTTGTGTGAGACTTTCTTGATTACATTGATACAATTAAAGAACAAAGTTTAGAAAATCAAGTCAGTCTGGAACACACATAGTTTAAAGCCAGTCTCCTCTTGTGGGATTTCTTCTGTTTTCACTGTGCTCAGGTTGGCAGGCAGTGTAATTTTCTGTGTTAATTTAGGATCCCAAGACCCCTAATGTTGTACTTTCAAAATTAAACAAAATGCCATACTATACAGCCAAGGTAAACAAAAGAAAGAAGACATATACCAGCCCTAGGAAAGAATTAGCCACTGGCCCTTGGGAGTAAATATTGGCTTAAGTAAAATATCATCTGCCTTCTCAATCCCTCACTGGTATGTCTTTGTTCAAAAACCAAAGCAACACCAAGTTAAGACTATCTCACTACAGAATCACCAGTTTCAACAGTCACAATACCAAAGGGCAAGGACACTGTTTCTTCCTTCAAAGAAATGAGACAGGGTGCTGGTCACGAGTAAGAAGCCCAGAACCAGATGAGTCAAAGCTCCAGCCAGGGGATGCCTGAGCCGGCTAAACTAAGTTTTCTCAGTTCAATTGAGAACTTGCCTTTCATTTTCTGCCATAATAACATTCATTTTCATTTCCCTCCCCAAGCCACATGAGTAACTTCTATGATTCCAGCAGCAGCCACTTCCCCATGCAACATGACTATTCTCTTCAAAGCTATGGGTCATAAAGAATGGTGTCCACCTTCTCAGTGAAGCTCCAAATGCTCAGCTGTGTTCCCTTTTCTCTCTTGGAAAATTTAGTGACTTAAATCCTTGAGTAGTCACTAGAATGTCCCTCTGGGGATTGATGTGCACTATTTCAAACACCTAACTTCTATGAGGCAAGGGTCAGGAGTCAGGGTTGCCCCCATCACCACAGGGTACTGAACATGGTTACATAGCTCCTTCCTACTTGCCCACATAAACTTAGCTTCTTAACAACAAAAGTCTCTCTTGAAGCTTACTGAGGAATTTTTCAGTCTTTTTAGACAGAAAATGTGGTTGAAAAAAAATTCAGAAAGCAGTGTTGTGGTTGATACAACCCCCAAATTACTATCATGGTAATTGCTATAATAGATATCTTAGTTTAGTTCAGAATCTAATTATCAGGAATAATAGGCCTTGAACCATAGACCAGACATTTTAAGTGACCAAACAAATGAGATACTTAAAGCATTTTGTTATAGCTATCCTACTAAAACAAGAACCTATACAGAAAAGACAATTTATGTCCCTAGAGAAGACACTTGGAATACTAACATGGGAAAACCATTTAGTTCTGTTATCACCAGTTTAGACTACCTAGTGATGTTCTTGAAAAACAAGATAGTGGGGCTGAGGGTATATAGGTCAGTGGTAGAGCACATACCTAGCATGTGCAAGGCCCTGGGTTCAATCCCAAGTACCAAAACAAAACAAGATACTAGTTTCAAGCTAATAAGCATAGATATTTTTTACTGAGTTAAGAGATTTTTGTCCCTAATAACAACTCTGGATATATCAATCTATTAGTATAAAAAAAGAATGGCAGATTGGCAGCTGACCCCAAAATCTTGCTGAGTATATGTCAGCCCACTTCCCTTGCAGTTATGTTTTGCTTCCTGACTAATTTTGAACCATGGAATGTGAACAGAAACAATGTGTGCAATTTATGGGTCACTTAAAACTCACTACCAGATGCTTATTCCATATTTAGCTTCCAGTACCACTTCCCTTCACCATAGACTGAAACATAGATGTTATATTTCAGTAACTCAGTTTCAACCATGTAGGTGAAGAAATGTTGGCCTAATATGGAAGGAACCTAGATCCCAGGTTGGCTTTGTGAGCAAAGCTACCAGCTTGCCTAGAGCAGCCATCTTTAGCGGCGAGAAGGAAACAGTCTACTTGAATGAAGCCATTCATTGGCAGCTTTTAACCTAAGCTTACATTTTACTCTAACCCATACAAGTAGTAATCAGTCACATATATTCTCTCTTAGGCTTGGGAGTTCACATATCATCTTCATTTATTTATTTATTTTTTTACGTTTCTCATTGCTAAAGGTAATGAATACACTTACTCCACGGCTTTCTTGTAGATTTCTATGGCTTTGTCCAAGTCTCCCTCCAGCAAGTGAATCTTCCCCAGCATTGTATAAGTCAGATCATGTCTGTTAAGTTGAAGGGCATTGTGCAGCTGGTCTTGTGCCTAACAAATTTGATGCAGTAAAGATAACAAAATCACTACCACAGGAAGAACAATGGCTTTCTATGGTAAATGTAAAGACAGCTTCTGCTGAACAAATGTAGGAATATTATGTTACAGCAAATAGCCCACACCACCCAAAGACCAAAATGTAGCAAAGCTTTCTTGCTGACAGGACAACTAGCTACATGGGCTGTCTGCCTCTGGAGTCACCTGGAAGAGTTCTTACAAGATAATTAACCTTTCTGAATTTTTTCTGCTTGGCATTCATATCCATGACTCATACTAACTAAGTCAAAAGAGACATCAGCTGGTTGTGGCAGCGCCCTCCTGTAACCCCAGCAATTTGGGAGGCTGAGGGAGGATTGCAAGTTCCAGGTCAGCCTAAGCAATTTAGTGATGCCCTAAGTAACTTGGTGAGACCCTATCTCAAAATAAAAATGAGAAGGGCTAGGAATGTGGCTCAGTGAGTAAAGGCCCCTGGGTTCAATCCCTCATTCAGGGTATCGGGGGTCATCACAGGACAGTGTAGAATACCATATCAAACTCTATCCTAGCTGCATCACTACTGATTTATACAACCTTCCCCAGAGTGGGCCTCATTTTCCCCACCAATGTGATAAATAAATGAATGAATGAATGGCTTGTTCTCACTTATTCACTCAAGTATTCATGGAGTACCTGCTGTTCTAGGTGCTAGGTATATTAGAGTTAACAGCAAACAGTTAAGACCTCCTTTTTCTGGAGGAGTTTATGTCTTAGTAGATGGACAAAAGAAGTTTGTCCAGTGACTCACTGTTTCAACAAGTGTTTATATAAATGCCAGGTATTATATTTGCTTAGCCTGTTAGCTTTACAGTAAAATCTAAATATAATTCTCCTTTTTATCAGTACAGTTCCAACTAAAGACCAATTCCATCTCTCCCTGGCTCAGAATAATCCTGTAAATAGAAATGTACCTACTCACAATACTCTCCAGAAAAAAATCTAATCAAACATATGAAACTGTAGATCCATCCAGAAAACCTAAGGGGCCCACAAAATATGTATTTTTCATTTATATATTTTGTTTAATATCTATCTCTCAGGAGAAAGACTGTTAATGTGGACATTTTCACATTCTTTAGGGATAGATCAAGTTATACTAGTTTATAAACTGATACAAATGAACATTATCAAATGGGTATCAACCAATTTAGAGTCTCAGTTTTGGTGGCACTGGAGAATAAAACTTCATGGCTACTAAGTGGGAACTTTATGAAGGACATTCTACCCAATCCCACTATCACTAACTTTCAGGGCTCTCAATAATTTCGCCTATTCCTCAATTAATACGTATACATTTCTTTCTCAGTAGAAAGGTAAGTTCAAAGTGCTCTATCTGATACATGCAATCCTTTGAGCCTAGAGCTTAATCACAATGAAATACAAGTTCTCGGAGTCCTAAAGACCTGGCCAAGTGCGGATGGAGGCCTTGAGGGCTGTGCGGGCGAAGCGCACTGCGAGATGGGGGCAGTTCTGCAGCGGCAGGCGTCCAGCAGCCTCCACCACACAGTCAGTCGCAGTGAGGCGCTAGTGAGCCAGGCCAAGGGCCGTGGCAGCGACACGACAGTGGCGACCTGCTCCACCCGCCTCTCAGGAGGTGGGAGTAAAGTTCTCTGGCGTTTGGGCTCAGCCAAGGTTTCAGTTGCCACACTGAGAAGAGGAGAAGGAGAGACTGGAGCGCTAGCACTTCTGAAAGATCATTAATGCCTTGCGCTGCTACAGCACCAGTATGCATGAGCAACTGAATTGAACAGAGTTTCGATCACTTCCAGATAATCAACAGAAACTACTTCCTCAGTTTATTCTTCACTTGGACAATATTCGGAAATGCATTGATCATAATCAAGAAATACTACTGACCATTGTGAATGATTGCATACATGTTTGAAAATAAAGAATATGGAGAAGATGGGAATGAAAAGATGCCAGCGTCTACATTTGACATGGATAAAATAAAATCTACATTGAAACAGTTTGTGAGAGAGGAGTTAAACTGAGAAAGCAGAGATGCCTGCTACCAGTCAATCATTAAATAAATTTATTTTTTTTTCCAAAAGAGAAATGGTAAGTAGTACCTTTTTTATGATCAATTTCCTTAAGACATGTAAACACTTAGTTTCTCTATAAGACATTTCATGGTCTTGATTCATTTTTATAGTTACCTGCGCATGTGAGCATTATAATTTTTTTACCATAATTTGTATGAGGTTGCAGATCACATTTTGAATAATTTTTAAGAGTTAAATAAATTAGAATGAATGTTCATTATCAGTGATGTCCATCATTTTATAATTTGCTTTATGGCAAGTAAAAAACTGCAAACTTTTAATTCTTCTCATTATGACACAATAATAAAGCAAATGAAGGATCTATCTCTTAGAAAAGGTCTTGGGGCTGGGGAGATAGCTCAGTTGATAGAGTGCTTGCCTCACAAGCACAAGGCCCTGGGTTTAATCCCCAGCACTGGTTTGTGTGCTGTGGAACTGTTGGACTGTCTGAAGCCCATGGTCTACCTTTCAGATGATATCTGTAAATAAATAAAATGCATATGATTGCAAATAAACCAGTTATTTTGAAAGAAAGTTATCAAAATACTTAAAAAGTAACTTTGTGATATAACATGTTTTTTACAATGTATTACATTAAATACAGCCTAGCAGCAAGTATAATTATTATATTATGAAAATTCTGAATGATGTGTACATTATCTTGAGAACCTCAGCAACTGATGTAAAGTGAAAATAAATGATTTCTATTAATGATAAAAAAAGAAACACAAGTTCCCACCAAGAAAAAAACTAAAAATTAAAACTTAAAATTGTTAGAAATCAGATCCACTTACAATTTTAAATTCATTTTCAATTACCTTTTAAAAACTAAAATCAGTTGCTATGAGAGCATAAGAGGGCTCATATAATGATTATACCTTTAAGACTTAAAGGTTTGCTTTTTATATCTATTTCATTGAACATTTGTTTCTACTGAAAAATTAAACTAGGAGTAGAAAGAAGAGGGGGGAAAATTAGACTGTCATTCATAATATTTCCAAAATTTCCATTTTCTTGTCAAAAGCACAGGGAAAAGATGAATAATGGTGATAAGCATTAAAACAGGAATAAATGTATAAGGTGTTTTAAAATTTTTTAATACCTTTATTTTATTTATTTATTTTTATGTGGTGCTAAGGATTGAACCCAGTGCCTCACACATGACAGATGAGCACTCTACCACTAAGCCACAACAACCCCAGACCCTATAAAGTGCTTTTAATTTTCATTCCTAAAGCTCTGTAAGCACTAGAGAGACTACAAAATGAGCAATGGCACCTATGCAACACAATCACACCCTCAGTGAAATCCCCAGTCAACCACCATCGTCCCTTCTATAAATTACCTTGTTGAACTGCTTCAGATAAATGTAGCAAACTCCTAGGTTATGGCAGATTTCCTACACACAAAAGAAAGAAAAAACGCTTAGGTGTAATTCATAGTAAGTGTTAGACTGAAACAGCCGGCATCAAGAGTGTTATTGCTGAGCAAAGTGTAAACTGAAATGTGCGCTACAGTTTTTTGTTTTTTGTTTTTTTTTAGTAGAGTTCATAATCAATATATGAAATTCTAATATATATTTTTAAATTACAGATAATAAGAGAGAAAAGCAGAATAAATAGGATCTTCCTGTACCTTCATGGTTCCTTGGAGATACATACCCAGCACATCTTCCTTCCATTTTTCTCTAAAAGCTGCCCACTACCCACATCCTTTGTGCCCTTTTCTTAGAAGAGACTATTCACAGCTGAAAGGGCTGCTAGCTACACAGCTCCACCCTTAAGGAAACCCTATCTGTCCATCTCTGGGTACCTGAGTCAATCAGAATCCTCTTCCTAGGAATCTAGAATTAGAACAGAGATCTAGCTAGTTGCAAGCACTACATTCACAAGGTGATGTGGACTTGGGAGCCGACAGCTCCATCTGGAGGTCACTATGATAAAATGTATGTAATTGGAGTCAATCTGCAGAAATTCAAAGCATAGGTCAGAAAACTATGGCCCATGGGCCAAATCATTCCCTGCCCTCTTCTGTAAATAAAGTTTTACTGGAACACAGCCACAGTCCCTTGTTTTTGTATGGCTCTTTTGTACTAGAACTGCAGAGCTAAGTATCTGCAACAGAATCTGTATTAAGCTGCAAAGCTTAAAATATTTACTAAACACTGCCCCCCATTTCCCCAGTAACTAAAGATTGAACCCAGGGCTTTGCACACGCTAAGCAAGCACTTACCACTGAGCTTCACTCCTAGCCCTTTTAAAAATTTTATTGTGATATGGTGTCTTGCTAAATTGCCCAGTTTATCCTTGAACTTGAGATCCTCCTCCCTTAGCCTCCAAGTAGCTGGGATTATAGGTATGCACTATCATGCCTAGCTAATTGGCCCTTTACAAAAAGTTTACCAACCTCTGACTACAGGAAGAAAAGATGAAGCAAAAATGCAGAGTAACTACCTTGGTTGCTGACAACTTTCTAGTTCTAGTTCACTGCAAGCCAACTTGTACCCCTGACCTTAAGTGTTGGGGAATCTCTCAGATAACTTTATAATGAACTTTCCTCTATTTAAAATAGCTTTAGAGAAAGAAAAGATGAAGAAAGTACTCTTGGGAAACATTATAAGGAACCACCTATTAGTAGTGGGGCTGTGTCCCTGTCCAAGGAACATGGACCATAGGAGCCAGAGACAACAATTAGTTTAGTTTTCCAAGTCTCCTAAAATAACAAAACATCAATTGCTGATTAAGTACCTATTATACAGTAAGCTAAATGCCAGAAGTTTTTGCATACATTATTTAAATTTTTCCAACAAATCTGCCATATAGGTATAATCTTCCCAATTTTACAGAAAAGAAAATTGGGGCTGGGGTTGTGGCTCAGTGGTAGAGCACTTGCCTAAGCTCAAATTTTCCCACTGCCTCATAAATGTCTTTTTTTTTTTTTTTTTCTTTTTTTGTACCAGGGATTGAACCAGTGGTGTGTAACCACTGAGACACATCCCCAGTTCTTTTTCATATTTTATTAGAGACAGGGTCTCACTGAATTGCTGGCTCTGAACTCATAATCCTCCTGTCTCAGCCCCCTGAGTCACTGGGATTGCAGGCATGGACTACCACACCTGGCTTAATGTCTCACATTTTAAAAAATTATTTTCTTAACTCATAAATCATGTTCACATGTCAAAACACTAGGACTTGACTTCCAGCCTGGCTCCAAAATGTGTGTACTTTTCACTTCATCATGCTATAGAAATGTACACTTGGAGACAGAGCGGGGGAGAATATAGCCTTTCTTCTCCTTTACATGTCCTGAAGGTTAACTAACCCCCAACTTTTTAAATCATTTGCCCTAGATATTATTTGAGAGGGAAGCAGCTATATGCCTTAAACAAACTAAGAACAAAGGAAATTTGGAAAGGAAAACAAAACAAATCAGAGTCAAATTCTGTCTTTTATGAGGTGAGTGAATCCTGTAGACATCTGCAAATTCAGATGGTATAGTGGAAAGATCACAGCATTACAGTGAGCAATCCTAGATTGTAGGTTGAGTTCTAACTCTGGTTCTGTCTCTTCCTCCCTGTGTGCCCTTGGGCAAGTCATCATCTCCCAGAGTCTCAGCTTCCACACTTGTTAATGGTGGAAATTCTTCCTACTTTAGAGAATTGCTCCAAAAGTCAAATAACATAATGTCAGGCAGAATTATTAATCCCCTGTTGCAGCCAGACATGAAATACCCTGTAAGTCCAAGAAAGCTGGGCTAGAGGGCTTCCTAAGACACTTATAAAGCATAGTAGAGAGTATGTGGCTGTTTGGGAAATGAACACTTCTACTGATGCCAATGGAATGATTACCCAAGTGAATCAGAAACAGTATCTCTGCATTTCCAGATTATAGCTTAGTGTCTGGTACATAATAGACATTAATTTGATGAAAAAATTCATGAAAAAGTACATGAATTTTTAAAGTGTATTTATTGGTGCTGGGGAATTGAACCCAGTACCAACAAATGAGCTACAACCCTAGCTGGATTTTTTCTTTCCTTGTAACTTCACTTTTGTCTTTAACTGTAAAATATTCTATGGGATAAAGATTCAAACAACTAAAAGAAAAAAAGAAAAAAAGAAAAAAAAAGACTCAACTCAATCTTCATACCTACTGAAGAAAAGTGACTGGCAAAGTGAACACACATAAAAAATAATAGTGACATTAGAACTTCAGAGAAACCCCTGTATGTTCTCTGTGTTAATCAATCTAGCCATTCTCTCATAAAGATGAATGTCTCTCCAAGAATCATCAAATACTGAAAAAAGTCTCGAGCTTGACATTCTAGGACCACCAAATCAATGCCGCAACTATTTACCTGAATTTTAATTTCATGAAGGAAAAAAAAAATAACCCCTTAATGTGTAAAGCCAAAATTTACTGCAATTTTCTGTTGCAATTAAACACAATCCCTAAGATATAAAAGCAATGGAGAATTACTCAAAGAAAACTTTCCTGACCCACAGAAAAGCCAGGGTTTTCAGAATGAAATAACTAGATGAGTGTCAAACAGATGGGGAAAAAAAATAAACACAAATAGACCTATTACTAATGGTTTGAAACTAATGATAAAAAGAAAATTCCCAAAGTTTCTAGAGAGAAAAGTAGGGTTACCAACAAGAATCAGACCATAACTGCTCACTAGCAACACTGACAATTAGAAAAACATGTAGCAATATCTGCGAAGTATGAGAAAACATGATTTTTGATCCTATAATTAGTCAAATCATCAACAAAATTTGAGAATAAAATACAGACATTTTGGCATATAAGAATTCTATAATAACTTATAGAATATAATATATAATATAACTTAAGACATTCATCTTTATGAGAGAAGGGCTAGATTGATTAGCATAGAGAACATACATGGGTTTCTCTGAAGTTCTAATGTCACTATTATTTTTTAATAGTCATTTTATGATAATTTTATGATAGTCATTTCATAAATGGAACCATTACCATGCTGAATAAAAGAAATGACTGAAAATTCTCTACTCACCCAATCTTTCTGGTTAAGTTTAGCTGCTTCATTATATACTTCAGTGGCAGCTTTATGTTTTCCCAAAAGAAATCTGTAAAAGATGCATTTTCCATAATCATTACTTCAAAATTCTTAGAAGACTAACTTCACTAATCCCACATTTTTTGTGTGTGGGGGCAGGATTACTCAGGATTGAACTCAGGGGCACACAACCACTGAGCCATATCCCCAGCCCTATGTTATATTTTATTTAGAGACAGGGTCTCACTGAGTTGCTTAGTTCCCTGCTTTTGTTGAGGCTGGTTTTGAACTCACAATCCTCCTGGCTTCAGTCTTCTGAAGTTGCTGGGATTATGGGCATGCACACTGCATCTGGCCCCACATATTACACTCTCTGGGAATTCTAGAAGACATTTTTCTTGAGCTGGTCATACTGGAAAGGCTAGGCAGGTTGCTACACACCCACAGCTGAAGCTGTCTTGGTAAGCACTGTACTGGCAGCTGTTCCAAGGCCTTTGTCTCATCATACACCAATTTTGGTGAAAGTGTTCTGTAATTTTTTTTCTACAATGTACTATAAATATAGACCAAAAAGGAAACAAGCCAAATGACATAACATTAACAAGAGCTACCATCATTTATCATTTATCATCATCATTTTTCCTTGATACTGGATCATGAACAGGAAAACCTGCCTCTATGTAAAAACAATGCAAGCAAGAATGACAATGTAGGGAAGAAAATGAAGGTGGGAACCTCACTGACCACTCTACTACTCTGGAAAAGGAGTATATCTGACAGCTTATAACTATTTTGGAGATTACTTCCACTTAGAAACTCTTAGGGCATCCATGCAACAAATACTAAAATCCTACTCTGTATCAAGTATCATAATAAGTGTTGAATAGCAGATCAGGAAAACTCCACAGGTTGCCAATATGATTAAGGCACAAGATGATGCCATTTATGTGATAAGCAGTATTTGTTCTTCAAGTTAGAATGCACAGTGACTACAATACCTGGTTTGGGTAGTTTATTTGTTTGTTTTGGTTTGTTTCGTTTTCTCTTGGGTTTTGTTTTCTTTGTTTGTTTTAGTGCTCAGGATTGAACCCAGAGGCACTCAATAACTGAGCTACATCCCCAGCCTTTTTTTAAAATTATTTTTTCATATATTTTTAGGTGTTGATGAACCTTCATCCCTAGCCTTTTTATTTATTTTGACCCATTTTATTTTGGAGAGGGTCTCATTAAGTTGCCCAGTCTGGCCTCAAACTTGGAATTCTCCTGCCTCAACTTCCCAAATTGCTGGGAAAATACTTAGTTCTTTAATACTACTATATCTTTTTTTCTCAAATTTCAAGATTAATCCACACTCTTCAAATGAATCCCATTATATCTATCAAGCCACTTTCGTCCAGTGTATCAGGCTGCCAGCAGTAGGCTCAGCCTAAGAATGCATTTTTTACATTGTACTCTATGACTTCCCTAGGGTCTCTAGGCTGCCAATACTCACAAAGATCTGGCCACTTGCTTGAGGTTATCAGCACACTGAGGGTTAAGAATAGCACAGGTCTGAAAGAGTTCTAGGGATTCTTGAATATTTCCTTCTAGGCGAAATATCAATGCTGCCAAGAAAAAGAAAAGAGAGAAAACAAAGTTATGTTCTAGGAAGACAAGTCTGGCAACAGGAAAATTGGAAAAGAGGGAGATGAGAAAGCACATGGAAAAAATCCTTTAGATAACTATGTCTTAAATATAATCCTATATCACTTCAGATGATTGAAAAAAGCAAAACTGTCAACAAACTAAAACTTCTTTTAAAGTAAGGTTAACTCAAACCTACCTACTCTTCTAAGCATCCATCACACAGATATCTTTGCAAATTATCACGGAAACATTTCTTCACAAAAAATGTTGGCTTCCCCATCAGATGCTTCACTATCATTTGGAATTCTACTTTATAGTGTACAGAAAGAGTCCCAAAATGGTACTAGTGGAATCAACACACCATGTCCAACAAGGATATTTTAGCAAAAAATATGGTAATATTTCATTATATTGGTTTTCAGTAAAGTGACCTTTTAGAACCAGTAATTTTTCTTAGCCCTAAGTTTTCAGAAGAATTTATGAGGCACTAGAAGTCTAGAACTTGTGCTATTGGGAATAAAAGAGCAATTTTTTTTTTTTTGCCATGATATCCTAAATGTTTCACTATCTTACCAATAATGTCAGAAAAATACATATTAGTCTGAAGACTTTAAGTGCAATGAATGGTAAACAAATCATTCATTTATATATGAGTCAAAAACAGAGTTCCTGGAAAAACTAAGGAATTCCACTTTTGGCATTAAAGAGTAAAATTTAAGTGAATGGTTCCTGTGTTAGTTTCTGAAAAGTTCAATTTATTCTCTGATTTATCCTATACAACTCCAGGATTCTCTTCCTCCCAACTCACTTTACAAAATCCTCAAACCCTTTTCTCATTCCTTTAGCTGGACTACAAGGAACCCTTCCAAAGTACTTTCTGGTCCTTAAACCACAGTGTGAGACAGTGATCCCAAGCATCCATTCTGAAAAAGAATGGACAGGAACATAAAAAGGGGTGAGTAGTGACAGTAATGTTTTGCATAGTACTAATCACTTTTGAAATCAAAGAATTATGCTCAGATCTCAAAAAATACTGAACAAGACCTGTGTGAAAGATTTACTTGAATTTAAGTATTTCATAAGTTGTTTGGCCCTTTTCCAAGAACCGAGGCCAAGTATATTTCTCCAGTAACAAGAAATATGGGACTTACCTTGGACATAGATAGCATATTCACACAACCCCTGAGTCTCCTGAAGCTGTTCTTTGATAATGGCCTGAAAGAGGAAGAAAAATACCTCTGAGTAGTGGTGAAATGTCTTCAAGTGTCTTTAAGAAAAAATGGACATGGACAAAGGTCATACATGAGAAACCTAAGATAACTAATAATGACTAATAAAATAGCTCAATCAGATTTTTTTTTAAATCTCAAGTTTTGTTTTGATTACTTTTTTAGAATGGGGTTGACAAATTACAGGACTCACAGGCTACATCTGTACAACTCTTAAGCTGAGTGGTTCTGACATTTTCGAAGTTACAAAAAATACTACGACAAATACGACAAATAAGAGATACTACAGGTGGCCTGCAAAAATTAAACTATTTAGCCAGGCACCAGTGGCCCATGCCTGTAATCCCAGCACTCAGGAGGCTGAGGCAGGAGGATTGCAAGTTCAAAGCCAGCCTCAGCAACTCAGCAAGGCCATAAGCAACTTGGTGAGATCCTGTCTCTAAATAAAATATAAAAAGGCCTGAGATGTGGCTCAGCGGTTAAGCACCCCTGGGTTCAATTCCCAGTAGCAAAAATAAATCAGTCAATAAACTATTTACTACCTGGCCTAGTACAGAAAGTCTGCCAACACCTGTCTAAAATCTAACTATAAACTGGAATAATATGAGATTTTCAAGAACCAAGATAGATGCCAGTGGTTCCCTGATGAGTGAACCACAGCCTCCATAGGCTCTTTTTTTTTTTTTTTTAAGTTGTAAATGAACACATACCTTTATTTTATGTATTTACTGTAATGTGGTGCTGAGGATCAAACCCAGTGCCTCACACATGCTAGGCAAGCGCTCTACCACTGAGCTACAACCCCAGCCCACCATAGGCTCTTTCACTACTATGGGCTAAGCCCAAGATGCTCTAATAGTTCAGGGGACAAGCAACTGATTCTAACTTAAATTAAGTAAGGCTTTCTGGAATAGTTTCAAACACCCTGTTGGCAGGAGCTGGAAAGAAGCTGAGACAACCAAGGTTGTCAGAGAGGAAAACTTCAAATGCCACACCAAAATGCTGGAGTACAATGGGGAAAAGTTTTCTCAGGAAAGAATTCAATTCTGTTTGTTATATAGAAATATCACTTTGGGCGCATTGTTGAAGACAGAATGAAATGAGACAAGATTAAAGGTCAGGTTGGTAGAACTCTTATGATAGTTTAAATTAAAATAATGAGGATTAAGACAGGAAACAGGTGGAGTAGACAATTTCAAGAGGTGGTAAGAGAAGGCCCTCCAGAACTTGATGATTATCAAGAAATGGAAGAGGAAACTTGACACATTCACAGCTGGGTGAATGATGATATCCATCTCTGAGATGGGAAATGGGATAAGAAACAGGTTTAGAAGAGAATACATTCATTCAGCCACAGGCAAGTTGAATTTGAAATGCTTGTGGGTATCAGACTGATCTGGAAATCAGGAAGAAATGTGTTGAATGAACAAAGGGATCTAAGAACCAGAAACATCCTCAACTCTTAGAAAATAATCAGAAAGCTGGGCATGGTGGTACACACCTGTAATTTCAGTGAGTGGGGAGGCTGAGGCAGGAGGATCACAAATTTGAGGTCAGCCTGGGCAATTCAGTAAGACTCTGTCTCAAAAAAGAAAAAGGACTGGGGAAATAGCCCAGTGGTAGAGGGGCTCTAGGTTAAATCCCCAGTACTGTTTTTGGTTTTTTTTGTTTTTTTTTTTTTGGTTTTTTTTTTTTTTTTTTGGTGCTGGGGATATGAACTCAGGGCCTTGATGCTTGCAAGGCAAGCACTCTACCGACTGAGCTATCTCCCCAGCCCGCCCAGTACTGTTTGGAAAAAAAAAAGGCGGTAGCAGCAGCAGCAGCAGCAAAGAGAAGTCAAATAAACAAGGAAATTGAAAAGCGGCCAAAATGAAAAGGGAAACGCAGAAAGGGTAAAATCACAGAAGGAAAGAAAAAGAAACTTTAGTAAGATAGAAAATAAAAGAAAATAAATGGTTTTTATTTAAAACCACTTGTATATTTATACAAATGATGGTCAACCTCACCATAATTAAGAGAATTATCAATAAAATACCACTTCTTATCTATCCAAAGATCAAAAAAATAGATAATACTCTGAGGTAACATCTGCCTCCATCAAGAAACCAAAAAGTCCCAAAAAATGACTGCCCTTTCAGCTTTGCCTTGACATGAGAAGATAAATGGAACATACCTGAACCAGACCCATAGTCTATAGTCAAACCTGGGCAACCCACAGTCAATCTGGAGGACCATGAGCAATTAATAAATGCCTACTGTTGGGTGGGGGTCACTGAAACTTTGAGGCTATTTGTTAAGCAGCACTACCATGGCAAAGCTAACCAATACATAAAGTGTAGGGAAGGATGAATTCACATTTTATTAGTGGGATATCAACAGCCATATTGTGCTGCAGACACTGTTAGTTGCCTACCCCACAGCATGCCTCCCATTTTCTCTTATCATTGCAGCCTCTCACCTTGCATGCTTCATAATCCTTCTGGATATAGTGGAGATGTATCAACCAGTTCTGCTTCTCCAAAATAGGAAAGTCTGGGACTAGAGAGCATATTACAACTAAACAAATGACACAATCATTATTTGATTATGTTCCCTTCAGTGTTGTTCTCATGGCTAAACAAATCTCAAGCATATTGCAATATCACAATTATTCATGCTGCTAATTATAAGAATATATTATAGTATATCAAAATATATAGACTATTAATCTAAGAGATAGTTGTCCTACTATTATACATTGGATATATGTTTCTCTAGAGTTTTTGTGTCTTATAACATCAATTTTTCACAAGTTAACTTGGCCTGAAAAACAAAATCGTCTTTCATTTCCTCTCTCTCTCCCTGATGAATATAGAAGGTGACTAGGAAGTCCTTCTAAAGAATATTTCAGAAATATTTCTAACAAACTATATTTAACATAGTTAATGTCACACCTGATAGATCAAAGTACCAAACTTATTGTAAATAGTTAAAACACAATCTTCAGAAATAGCTCAAATTGGAACATTATACTGTTGCTCAGGAATAAGAAGTCAACAAGTAAAAAAATCTACTTAAGTCACTTAATATGGCTCATGATTAAGAAACCATAAAATCAATACAGGTAAAAATTCATTAATAAATTACTTTTCTATGGTATCAAGGAGAAGGATCAACAGCAGCCTTAGAATAGTGAAAACCTTGAGAAAGAGGGCAGAGAGGACTGGGAAAAGATAAAAAGGAGACTTCAAGTAATGCTATCTTCTAAAAAAAAAAAAAAGCTTTAAAGTAAACATAACTGAATGTTTTTATTTTAAAATCTGGTTGGTGACATACAGTACAATTCTCTTAGTAGAACTGTGCTTCAAGTCAGCAAGGGCCTATTTGAGATCTTTCTTTCTTTTTGTATTAGGAATTGAACCCAGAGGCACTTAACCTAAGTCACATCCCCAGTCCTTTTTATTTTTTATTTTGAGACAGGGTCTCCCTAAGTTACATAAGGCTAAGTAGCTGAGGTTGGCTTTGAACTTGCAATTCTCCTGCCTTAGCCTCCCAAGCTGCTAGGAAGACAGGCGTGCAACCCACACCTGTTTGTTCCTTTTCTGCCCACCAGATTTTAGCCATTCACATTCTGTATAACCACCTTCGGAATTAAATTTCCTGTTAAAAACCACACAAATCACTGAGATTGAAGATGTGTGTATATGTGTAAAATGGGTAAAGAAGTGCATAATGAAGAGTGCTGGGACAAGTGGCTTACTGAGTAATCTTGGCCCTCCCTCCCTCCTTCCTTCCTTCCTTCCTCTGTCCCTCCCTCCCTCCCTCCCTTCCTTCATTTCTTTATTGTGGTGCTAGGGATCAAACCCAAAGTCTTTGTATGCTAGGCAAGCACTCTCTCACTGAGCTACATCCCTAGTCCCTTGACCAACTTTTATTGTATGGCCTATATCTCTGTCACCTATGCATTAAAGGGAACAAGTAAAAAAAGGAGGAACCACCAAACCATTTTGAGTTTACAATATCACTCTATACCATTGCATCTCTTCTAAAAGAAAATTAAAAAAATAAAAAATTTCATGCCTTGCCTATTAACTCTACAATTCTGTATACATGATAATTAAAACAGGGAAAAATTAATGAAATCAAACAAGATATATTCCATGCGTGTATAATCATATCAAAACAGATTCTATTGTCATGCATAACTTGTTTTTTTTTTTTTTTTTTTTGGTGCTGGGGATCGAACCCAGGACCTTGTGCTTACAAGTCAAGCACTCTACCGACTGAGCTATCTCCCCAGCCCCTGTCATGCATAACTAAAAACAACAAAAAAGCATATCTGATAAAATTACTAGGAATGAAACATATAATCTGTAGATGAAAATATTAAATAAGACATAGGAAATGACATATTTCCAGAATATCTGTGTATTCCCAATCTCCACAACCTTTAAATTCCTTAAGAATTACTGATTCATAAAAACACAGAAAACAACCCAAATGCCCATCAAAAATAAACAGATAAACAAAATGTGGTATACACATAAAATATTATTCATCCTTAAAAAATGAAGAACTCAAACTATCACTATTTGCTAATGACATGATTCTGTATTTAGAGGATCCAAAAAATTCCACCAGAAAATTTCTAGAACTAATAAATAAATTCAGCAAAGAAGCAGGATATAAAATCAACACTCATAAATCTAATACATTTCTATTCATAAGTGACGAATCCTCTGAAAGAGAAATTAGGAAAACTACCCCATTAACAATAGCCTCAAAAAAAAAAATACTTGGGAATCAATCTAACAAAAGAGGTGAAAGAACTCTACAATGAAAACTACAGAACACTAAAGAGAGAAATTGAAGACCTTACAAGACAGAAAGACTTCCCATGTTATTCTAGAGACAGAATTAATTAATATTGTCAAAATGGTCATACTACCAAAAGTATTATACAGGTTCAATGCAATTCCAATTAAAATCCCAATGGTGTACCTCATAGAAATAGAGAAAGCAATCATGAAACTCATTTGGAACAATAAGAGACCCAGAATAGCCAAAGCAATCCTTAGCAAGAAAAATGAAGCAGGAGGTATCAAAATGCCAGACCTCAAACTATACTACAGAGCAATAGTAACAAAAATGGCAAGGTACTGGCACCAAAATAGACAGGTAGACCAATGGTACAGAATAGAAAACACAGAGACAAAACCACATAAATACAATTTTCTCGTACTAGACAAAGGTGCCAAAGACATACAATGAAGAAAAGATAGTCTCTTTAACAAATGGTGCTGTGAAAACTGGAAATCCATATGCAGCAAAATGAAACTAAACCCCTATCTCTCACCCTGCAAAAAACTCAACTCAAAATGGATCAAGGACCTAGGAATTAGGCCAGAGACTCTGCACCTAATAGAAGAAAAAGTAGGTCCAAATATTTACTGTGTCGGCTTAGGACTAGACTTCCTTAACATGACTCCCAAAGCACAAGAAATAAAAGCAGAAATCAATAATTGGGATAGATTCAAACTAATAAACTTCTTCTCAGCAAAGGAAACAATCAATAATGTGAAGAGAGAGCCTACAGAATGGGAGAAAATCTTAACCATAGGCCCCTCAGAGAGAGCACTAATTTCCAGGATATATAAAGAACTCAAAAACAACACCAAAAAAAAAACCAAGTAACCCAATCAATAAATGGGCTAAGAAACTGAGCAGATACCAGAAGATATACAAGTGATCAACAGATATATGAAAAAATGTTCAACATCCCTAGCAATTAGAGCAATGATAATCAAAACTATTCTAAGATTTTATCTCACTACAGTCAGAATGGCAATTATCAAGAATACAAGTAACAATAAAATGTTGGAAAGGTTGTGGGGAAAAAAATACACTCATACAGTGCCTTTTGAATAACATGGAAAATCTTTCCATCTTCTAAGGTCTTCAATTTCTTTCTTTAGTGTTCTGTAGTTTTCATTGTAGAGTTCTTTCACCTCTTTTGTTAGATTGATTCCCAAGTATGTTTTTTTTTTTGAGGCTATTGTTAATGGGGTAGTTAATGGGGTACTTAATGGGGTAGAGGATTCATCACTTATGAATAGAAATGTATTAGATTTATGAGTGTTGATTTTATATCCTGCTACTTTGTTCAATTTATTTATAAGTTCTACAAGGTTTCTGGTGGAATTTTTTGGATCCTCTAAATACAGAATCATGTCGTTGGCAAATAGTGACAGCTTGAGTTCTTTTCCTATTAGTATCCCTTTAATTTCTTTGGTCTAATTACTCTGGCTAGAGTTTCAAGGATGATGTTGAATAGAAAGAGGGCGTCCCTGTCTTGTTCCGGTTTTTAGAGGGAATGCTTTCAGTTTTTCTCCATTTAGAATGATGTTGGTTGTGGGCTTAGCATAGATAGCCTTCACAATGTTGAGGTATGTGCCTACTATCCCTATTCTTTCTAGTGTTTTGAGCATGAAAGGGTGCTGTATTTTCCATTGAAATAATCATATGATTCTTAACTGTAAGTCTATTGATGTGATGAATTACACATATTGATTTCCAGATATTGAACCAAACTTGCAACACTGGGATAAACCCCACTTGGTCATGGTGCACTATCTTTTTAATATATTTTTGTATGTGATTTGCCAGAATTTGGTTAAGAATTTTTGCATCTATGTTCATCAGGGATATTGATCTAAAGTTTTCTCTCCTTAATGTGTCTTTGTCTGCTTTTGGTATCAGGGTGATGCTAGTTTCATAGAATGATTTGGAAGGGTTCCCTCCTTTTCTATTTCATGGAATACTTTGAGGAGTATTGGTATTAGTTCTTCATTGAAGGTCTTGTAGAACTTGGCTGAGAATCTATCTGGTCCTGGGCTTTTCTTGGTTGGTAGATTTTTGATGGCATCTTCTGTTTCCTTGCTTGAAATTGATCTGTTTAAATTGTGTATGTCCACCTGATTCAGTTTGGGTCACATGTCTCTAAAAACCTGTCACTGTCTTTGAGATTTTCTATTTTGGTTAATTTCAAAATAGCTTCTAATTTTCTTTTGCATTTCAATAGTTTCTGTCATGATATTTCATCACGAATTTTAGTAATTTGAGTTTTCTCTCTCTTTCTCTTCATTAGGGTGGCTAAGGGTTTATTAATTTTATTTTTTCAAAGAACCACTTTTTGTTTTGTCAAAATCAGTTGAAAGGGCTGGGGATATAGCTCAGTTGGTAAAGTGCTTGCCTCACATGCACAAGGCCCTGGGTTCAATCCCCAACACCACAAAAAAAAAAAAAAAAAAAAAAAAGAAAGAAAATCAGTTGAAAAATTTCAACTGTTTCTTTGTTTCAATTTGGGTGATTTCAGCTGATATTAATATTTCCTGTCTTCTACTACTTTTGGTATTGATCTGTTCTTTTTTTCTAGGGCTTTGAGATATAATGGTAGGTCATTTATTTGTTGACATGTATTCTTTTATTGAATGAGCTCCATGCAATGAATTTTCCTCTTAGTATTGCTCTCATAGTGTACCACAGATTTTGATATGTTGTATTTGTGGTCTCATTTACCTCTAAGAATTTTTTTATCTCTTCCCTGATGTCTTCTGCTATCATGCATCATTTAATAGTGTATTATTTAGTCTCCAGGTGTTGGAGTAGTTTCTATTTCTTAATTTACCAATGATTTCCAATTTCTTTCAATCATGATGTCATAGAACATAAGGTAGTATCTGTTTTCTTGTATTTGTTAAGAGTTGTTTTGTGGCATAACATATAGTCTATTTTAGAAAAGGATCTATGTGCTGCTGAGAAAAAAAGTGTATTCACTCGTTAATGGATGGAATATTCTACATATGTCTGTTAAGTCTAAATTATTGATTATATTATTTAGTTTTATGGTTTCTTTGTTTAGTTTTTGTTTGGAAGATCTATCCAGTGGTGACAGAGGTGTGTTAAAATCACTCAGTATTATTGTGTTGTAGTCTATTTGATTCCTGAAATTGAGAATGGTTTGTTTGACGTACATAGATACTCCATTGTTTGGGGCATAAATATTAATGATTGTTATGTCTTGTTGATTTATGGTTTCCTTAAACAGTATGAAATGTCCTTCCTTATCCCTTATAACTTTCACTTGAAGGCCACTTTATCTGATATGAGGATGGAAACCCCTGTTTTTTTACTAAGTCCATGTACATGATGTTTTTTCCCATTCTTTCACCTTCAGTCTGTGGATGTCTTTTCCTATGAGATGAGTCTGTTAAAGGGAGCATATTGTTGGATCTTTCTTTTTTTTTTAATCCAATCTGCTAGTCTATGTCTTTTGATTAAAATTCAGGGTTATTACTGAGATATGATTTATATTCCCAGTCATTTGGGCTTGTTTTTGGTTTTGACTTGACTTGGTTTCTCCTTTGATTGGATTTTCCTTTAGTGTAGTTCCTCCCTTTGCTGACTTTCATCATTGTTTTTCATTTCTTCCTCATGGAATATTTTGCTGAGAATGTTCAGTACTGCAAGCTTCCTATTTGTAAATTCTTTTAACTTTCGTTTATCATGGAAGGATTTTATTTTGTCACCAAATCTGAAGGTTAGTTTTGCTCAATATAAGATTCTTGGTTGGCATCCATTTTCTTTCAGAGCTTGGTATATATTGTTCCAGGTCCTTCTAGCTTTTAGAATCTGGGCTGAGAAGTCTGCTGATCTCCATATAGGTTTCCCCCTATATGTGATCTGATACAAGTCCAGGAATTTGAGACCGGACTGGTCAATATAACAAGACCCCAGCTCAAAAAATAAACAATTTAAAAATCAGAGAAAAATAAAAAGATAATTAAAAATAAAGAAAAACCAAGATTGCTTCACAGATGGCATCACTGTCTACATTTTTAAAATCTCCAAAATCTAAGAAAAAGCTACTAGAATAAGTGAGACTAGCAAGAATGAGGGAAACAAAGTCAACATGCAATCATATTTCTGTATACTAATAATGAACAACTGGCAACTAAAATAAAAACTGACATTTACAATATATCAACAAACATGAAATAGATGTAAATCTAAAAAAATATGTGCATAATCACTATATTGAAAACTACAAAATGCTGATGAAATAAATCAAAGTAAATTTATATCAATTAAGAGATATACCGAATTCATGAACTTAAAAACCAAATATTGTAAAGATGTCAATTCCCCCCAAATTGGTCTATAGCTACAATGCAATTGTTAAAAAAATTTAAAAGGCTGCATTATAGAAATCAACAAGATGATTCTAAAGAGTGATATGAAAGGCAAAGAAACTAGAATAACCAAAACAATTCTTAAAATGGAAAAAACTGGAAGGCTATAAAACCTGATCTCAACACTAAAAGATTATATAATCAACAGATTTGTAACAAATGGATAAACATAAAGATAAAATGTAAGTGACAGAGTCCAAAAATAAATCCAAAATTACATGGTCAACTTATTTTCAACAAGGCTATTAAATCAAATTGATGAAGAAAGGATAGTCTTTTTAATAAATAGTGTTGTAAGAGTACAACAAAAGTAAACCTCAATCTACACTACACACCATATGCAAAAATTAAAATGGGTCACATAAAAATAAAAAAAGAATAAATTTTTATAATAAAAATAGATATTAGACCAAATAAAGTATAAAACTATAAAACATCTAAAAGACAAGATGAGACAATCTTATGACCTTGGTTTGGGCAAACATTTTTTAGGTATTATACTAAAAGCATGAGTCATAAAAGAAAAAACTTTTAAATGCACTCCATCAAAATTGAAAACATCTTTTCTTCCAAAAATAGTGGAAAAGAAGCCACAGACTGTGAGAAAAATGTGTAAATCAAAAAAAAAAAAAAAAAGAAAGAAAATATGTGTAAATCACCAATCTGATAAAGATGAAAATAATATATTTCCAGAATATATAAAGAACTCTCAACACTTAATAGTAAGAAAACAATCCCCCCCCCTTTTTTTTAAATAGAGTCTTAGATAGGATCTTGCTGTATTACCCAGGCTCTCCTCAAACAATCCTCCTGCCTCAGCTTCCCAAGCACATCCCCACAACTGGCCCCAATTTTGTTTTTAAATGGGCAAATGATTTCAACACTTCACTGAAGATATAAGACTTGCAGATAAGCACACGACAAGATGCTCAATATCAACAATTAAGAAGATGCAGATTAAAAGAAGGAAACACAATTTCATATCCACTAGAATGCCTTTTAAAAAAATACTGACACTCACTCCACTGGGCCTCCCACCAGGAGTTAGGGCTCCTGTCTGGAGTCACAGCACTCAGGCAGCTGAGGCAAAAGAATCTCTTGAGCTTACAAGTTTGATATCAGCCTGCACAATACAAAAAGCCTCCAGAACAACAACAAAATCGCTGACAATACAATGTGCTGATAAGGATCTGAGAAAGCTGAATTCTCATATATTGCAGGCGGAATACAAAACGGTATAACTACCTTGGAAAAAGTTTGACAATTTCTAATAACATTAAATACATGCTCACAATACTATCTGGCAATACAACTCCAAGGTCAGTATACAAGTGAAAGGAGAACTTAAGTTCACACAAAATATTCTAGGTGAATGCTTACCTAGAAGATTTATTTGCAATAGCCAAAAATTTCAACTAGTGAGTGGATGAATAAACTGTAGAATATGTTTACAAGTAAATATTACTCATTAATAAAAAGAAACTCAAACATACAACAGATGAATAAATCTCAAAAACATCATATCAGGCTTTAAAAGATACATAAAAGGTTATATATGATTTTGTTTATAAGGCATTCTGGAAAAGGCAGAATCATAGGAAGTAAAAATCAGATCAATTGTTGCCAGCCTCTGGAAGTGGAAGTAGTTTACTACAAACTCAAGGTTAATTGCAGGGTTGGGGGCATGTGATTACACTTATCTTTTTGGGGGGCAGAGGATTTAACCCAGAGGTGCTTTACCACTAAGCCACATCCCTAGCCCATTTTATTTTTTATTTTGAGTCAGTGTCTTACTAAGTTGCTTAGGACCTCACTAAATTGCTGAGGCTGGCCTCAAACTTGCAATCATCCTGCTTCAGCCTCTCAAGTTGCTGGGACTACAGATATGCACAACAGCAACCGGCTAAACTTTCATATCTTGATTGTGTGTGTGCGGTGTGGTGGTTACATGATTATTTTCACTTGTTCAAAACTCCCAGAACCTTGTACTAAAAAAGGTGAATTTGGACTTGGGGTGTAGTGCAGTGACAGAATGCCTGCGCAGCATACATGAGTCTTTCCCTGGGTTTGATCCACAGTGAAAAAAAGTGAAGTTTATTGTTTGTAAACTACACACTAATTATCATGCAAACAGTAGTCAAAACAAAAGGGACACACATAGCTTTACAGACAAGGTAGAATTTTGAGGGATTACAGAGGGAAACTAAGTAAGATAAGAGGGTCAATGCACTAAGAAGTCCTACAATCCTAAAAGGTATTTCAATCATTTACCATACACAAAGCAAACACTGGTAGAACTGAAAGTAGAAAAAGACAAATTCACAATTACATTTGCATAACACAGTATCTATATAAGTAAGAACATTAATAACTATAACTGTAAGTATGTAAAACACTGCCAACCAATTTGACCCAATTGACATAAAATACTTCATCCAATTAAAACAAAATAAACATTCTTTCAAGTCATGTGGAACATTCATCAACACCAGCTACATTATGGGTCATCCTATAAGTCATATAAAGAATCGTCTCTATCCACTACAGAATTACACTATAAGTTAATAACAAAAATGTACCTGGAAAATCCACAAATAAAGGGAAATTAAATAATATCTTTCTTGAGGTTTTTTTGGTACCAGGTATAGAACCCAGGGGTGCTTTACCACTGAGCCACACCCCCAGTCCTTTTTTATATTTTATTTAGAGAGAGGGTCTTGCTGAGTTGCTTATGGCCTCCCTAAGTTGCTGAGGCTGGCTTTGCTTTCGTGATCCTCCTGCCTCAGACTCCCAAGCCACTGGGATTATAGGAGTGAGCCACCACACCCAGCTATCTTTTTAAATAGTGCACGGGCCAAAGGAATAGTCACAAAGAAAAATTTTAAATATTCAGACCTATATAAAAGTTTAAAAACAATGTATGAAGTGTGTATGAAATAGTTAAGCAGTGCTTAGAGAGAAATATAGAGCACTAAATGATTTAAAAAGATCTCAAATCAAGATTTAAGTTTCTGCCATAAGAAACTGCAAAAACAAAAATCAAAATAAAATTAGGTCTGGGTATGTTGGCACATGCCTGTAATCCCAGAGACACAGGAGGCTGAGGCAGGACAATTCCAAGTTCAAGGACAGCCTCAGCAACTTAGGTAGGCCCTAAGCAACTTGGCTCAGTGGTAAAGCACCCCTGGGTTCAACCCTCAGTACCATAAATAAATAAATAAGAGGAATAAGTTCTAGTGTTCTATAATACAGTAAGCAACTACAGTTTATAATAATGTGTTATATATTTAACAAAGAACTAGAAGAAAGAAGTCCAAAGTCTACAAACATAAAAAAATGATAATGAGCTGGGCCTGGTGGTTCATGCCTGTAATCCCAGCAACTCAGGAGACTAAGACAGAAGGATTGCAATTCAAGGCTAGCCTCGGCAATTCAGTGAGGTCCTAAGCAATTTAGTGAGACCCTATATCAAAATAAAAAATAAAAAGGGCTGGGGATGTAACTAAGGGGTTAAGAACCCTTCAGTTCAAACCCTAATACAAAAATAAAAAAGAAATGATAATGAAATTAAAATAATTTCCCTGAATCATTATACATGTATAAATATATTGAAATGTCACATATACCCATAAATATCTATACCTGATTTTGCTAAATTTTTTTTAAATTAATTAAAGTTTCTTTCTAGTACTGAAGATTGAACACAAGAGTTTTGCATATGCTATGCAAGAGCTCTACCACAGAGCTACATCCCTTGCCCTTTCTATTTTAAGATAGGGTCTTGCTAAGTTCCCCCAGCTGGGCTCAAACTTGTGACACCCCTGCCTCAGTCTCTTGAGTCATTGGGATTATAGACATGTGCCATCACACTCAGCTTAAAAAAAAAAAAAAAAAAAAAAAAAAAACTTTTTATAAAAGCAAAGTTTAAAAAAAATCACAATTATATATATATTTCTATATTTATTTAGAATTCTGGGAACACAGGTGCCTTCCTTTCTTTTTCTTTTTCTTTCTTTTTTGTTTTTTGGTCAATGCTGGTGCTCAAACTCTGGACCTCAAACATGTTAGGCCAGAACTCTACAACTTAGGGATACCCCAGCCCTGAACAAAGTATCTTATGAATATTAAAGAATGCTTCAGATTGAAGAATGAGAAGAAAGAGGAGGAAGAGGAAGAACAGCAGCAGCTGTAAAAAGGAAGAGCAAACTAAACACAAGAAAACATTAAAGAACAGTAATCCGTGAAATTGATATAGAAACAGGAATATTTGGGAGAAAGCAGTAAAACCAAAAGTTGGTTCTTTGAAAAGATTCATAAAATGTAAAAACCGTTAACCATAGTAAATGAGAAAAAAAGAGAAGAAATAAATCACCAAAATCATAGAGAAAACATCACTATGGATCCTAAAAACATCATAAGCAAAATGAGTATGATGAATACTCACATTTATGGCAATAGATTTGATAACTAAGACAAAAAAACATTAAAGCTTTCTCTGAAGAAATAACCAGATAGTTCTACATCTATAAAATAAACTGAATTTGTACTTAAAAATCTTCCAAAAAAGAAAAATCCAGGCTAGGACTATTTTACAGTAACATTCTAGAAACATTTAAGAAAGAACTGACACCAGTTCTATAAAATAAATCTTTGAGGATACAGAGGAAGCAGTGAGTTCCCAATTCATCCTATAAAGCTGGAATAATCTCAATATCAAATACAGATAAAGGCATTGCAAAAAAAAAAAAAAACAACAAAAAAAATTCAGACCAACATCCTTTATGAACACAGATACGAACATCATTAACAGAGTATTAGTGAACTATGAAAAATTGTCCAAGAGACTTGCATGAAGTCGTGTCCCCTGCATGGACATCAGAACATTTAGGGGATCTAAAATACTTATTTAAGGAAACATGAGAGATTTTATGCTTTTACTATCTTTGTTGCTTATCCCCATTTCCTCTCTAGGCTGGGAAAACAACAGTCTAGTCAAATAGCACAGACCTTGGCTACCTCAGGCAGTTGTTGGTGGATCTGCCTTCCAAGAGCCCAATCTTCTATGGACCATGGTGACCCTTATGTGTATCCAGGTACAAAATTTACTCAGATCCTGAATGGAGACTGTATGCCAATATGGGACCTCAGAGCCCAAACCATTATATATCCTGTTCAAGTAATGCATTACCCAGCTGAGACAGTCTTCAGTGTTCCCTGTCTCACTCTTCCTCTTACTGTATCTAACACCACTTTCCTGGCCCATAGAGGAATATACTTCCAGAATAATCTCAAAATGATACCTCTTCTGGAACAAGAACAATTACCTTTGTGTTTATAAAATATTGTCCAATTTCCCACAGAGATGATTATAGCAGTAACTGATTAATCCTTCCCAGACCATTCTTGGATGGAACACACAGGATTTAAAGTTGGTGATAACTTCCTCATTGGGAACCTACTGAATCTCTTTAAAGAAACAATGGTTTTCTCTGCCCCTACAGGACATGTGTTTGTCTGTAAAATTAATAATTATCCTTGAGCTACTGAATGCTTCAGAAACTTCACAACTCCCACCCAATGTCTTCTAGGGAATTTAGTGACACCACTTTTAATTAATTCCTTAAAGGAATCAGCTCTCTGGACAAGCTCCCTAAAGATTTTTACTCGACTGGCCTGGGACTTCCCTGGTGGAATTCCTGATGGCGATGAATAATTTTTTGGTTATACCTTTCTACCCTAGTGGGGAATTGGGGCACACCACTGGGTCCTCTGAAATCTATCAGAAACTTCGATCACTTTGGCCAATGAGACATCCTTGTCCATCTCAAATTTACAGACTTCTCTGGACTCTTTAACTAAGATAGTTCTAGATAACCACATGGCATTGAACTATGTTAGCCGAGCAAGGGGGAGTTTGTGCTATAGCTAATACAACTTGCTGGGTTTATAATAACAACTCCTCACAGGTAGAGACCAGTATTGAAAAGATTAGGCAAGGAGCAACCTGGCTACAACAGACTTTTTGACCGTCACACAACCCTTTTGGATGGATGGGGATAGGCCTAACTAACTGGTTCTATAACCTCTTCTCTTGGATACCAAGAAATATTAAGTCTATTTTACAAGGTCTTCTCTACCTCATTCTGACTACCCTGTTCATCATTGCCCTTGTGTATGTGTGTTTGCATTTACTGCTCTGTTGCTGTTCCACCCTTTGCAACTATGCAACAAAACCCCAGAAGAATGGCAAAAACAAGTAAAAAGTTTCCATTCTAAAGACCCCCTTTATCACCCCTTTTCGGCAGGAAGTAGTTTGGAGATGTCATCACCCACTTTCTATAGAAATGGAAGCTAGAAATTGATAGTAGGGAAATATAACAGGGGTTCACTTGATGCTTTGACTATATCCCTTGTGTTTTTCTTTTTCCCAACCTTCTTTTCCATGACCTTCTCCTCCCTGATCTTCTTCCTGACCTCTCTTCCCTCATCTCATTTCTCTGAATTACCTCTTTAAAAACCCCCAGTTCCCCATGATGGGCAGAATCACAGGCTCTGGGACAGGAGTCCCCTGTGTTTCTCCTTTGCTAGCAAAGCAATAAACCTTTGTTTCCCTTTTTCTCAAAAAAAAAAAAAAAAAGAATATTAGTGAACTGAATCCTTCATGACCTTGTGAGGGTTTACCCCAGTAATACTCCAAAATTCAATTAGTATAACCGTATAATTACCTATATCAAGATAAAATCATGGGTTCCAGAAGGTAGAAATTAAGAGAAGTTATGTCCTAGACATTTTTGGTGCTTGTGTAATCACCTTGTACAATACCAAAGGCATCATTTATACTGTTATTATATTATATTGTTAATGACAATAACATGAATGGCAACCTGGCACTATGCAATAAAACAAATTGCAAATTTGTGAAATAACTGCCCAAAAGGCAATGCAAACTTGAGCTAGATTCATAGAAATAAAAGATCCAAATAAAAATATATTATCTTCCAGATATTCCACTTGGCCCTGTTTACACTATATCTGGAATATTCTATTTTGTCCTGATCTCTATACTTCCAAGGAGGACACCAAATATCACCAGAGAATGAAGGCCATTAAGACAAAGGAATTCTAAACATCTCACATTAAAAAAAAAAAAAAAAAATTGTCACACCTGGAAATATTTAACCTTCAGAAAAAGGACATGGGAACATATACTGCACTGTAATTATCTATGCTCTATATGTCCTGAAGACTGTCAATTCCATAAGAGAGGATTCCATACCATGTTTATCTTTGTATTCCCAAACTAGTCCTGGAATGTGGTAAGTCCTCAAATGTATAAGGGGTTCAAGGAGAGAAAACTAAACTTTAATAAGAGAAATCAGAAAGTGGTTATTCTGCAATGGAAAATGAAGGAAACCCTGATTAAAGGGTTAGGGTTGTGGCTCAGTGGTAGAGCGCTTGCCTAGCATGTGTGAGGCACTGGGTTTGATTCTTAGCACCGCATATAAATAAAAAATAAATAAATAAAAAGTCCACTGACAATTAAAAAATATTTTTTAAAAAACTAATTAAAGGGGCCCTATAGCACTATTAAGTGTTTTAGCATTAAATACCAAATGAATCCCTTTTCCCCACAGCTAAAAACTGTATCTCAAAAACCTGAATTAGGTATGGGCTACTCTTGGCTGGTATACAAGCATCTCCTGTGTCTGGAGTCAATCAAACCATAGGATTTGACTTCAGAGGAATAATGAATATTGAAAAGTCAATCACAGTAAATGCTAACTCCACTTAACTAGCCAAATTACCCTGAAGATTAAATGAAGTGACGGATATCACAACAAGATGATTCTCATATTCAGAAGTGATATAAAGAATGTTAGCCCATCCCTAGCATTAGAAAAAAAAGAATATTAGCAATTACATTCCGACTTGGCAGAATTACATCTGAATTTCACAAATACTGTAAATTACAGATGTACAACTCTTCCCGTCAAAGATGTATTCCTGAAAAACTACTCCAAAATACATTCCTGAAAGGTAATCATATTTTCCAACAACTTGTATTATAATTTCAAAGAGTGACAGAATGCCTCTGTTACCCTAGTGCCTGCCATATACTCCCCTGTCCTCTGCCCTAATGCGCCAATTGAAAACAAAAGGAATGACAGAAATGACGCTAGTAAACTAAACAATTATTGACAAAATCAACTTTTATACTCTTAGTACATGCTACAAAAGGATAGATAGCCTTGCAACTATAATTTAGACAAGAACTACAGAAAAGACCTAAGCAAGTCATGCCCCTTCTACTCTGCCTTGGTTTCCTCACCTAGAAATAATTAACTAAAAATAAGTAGATACATAGATGAACAAATGAGTGCCTTTTCTACAGACAAAATCCAGGTATTTCTCTAATGCCTGATGAATAGCAGAGCAACCAATCTATCAGACATGGGTGAACATCGATGTCACCTAATACCTGAGGTAAACACTCCCAAAACTTTAAAAGTTACCAAATGAAGGAATTCTGTTACTCTAATAAAATACATATCATATCTCTATCAGATTATAAAATGTAGCTCTTTATAAATGTAGGCCTTCATCTTGTTAGGCTTTCCAGATTCAAATTTTTTTCAGTACAGATGCAATTTTTTAGAATATTTCTTTTTTTCTTTCAACATTTTTAGAATATTTTAAAACATCTTTATTGGTGCATCATAATCAACATAATAGGATTCATTTTGAAATATTTGTATCTGCACATAGCATAATTTGGTCCAGATTCAATTTTTATAAAACACCATACTTAACCTATGTATAGATTATTTGAAACCGGATTTGTTCTTTAATTAATCAATTAATTTCGTTTTTTGCTATAGTTTTCTTCTCCATATTTTTATTGGTGCATTATAATTATTCATAATAGTAGGATTTGTTGTTACATATTCATACATGTACATGATATAACAATATGATTTGGTCGATATCATTCCCTAGTATTTCCCCTTTTCTTCTCTACCTCCTTTCTCCTGGTCTTTTTCCTCTGCTCTAAAATGTACTACCATGTACTATGCAATTTCACAGTGTGTGTCTTCCACAAGTAGAAAATGAACACACACTTACATGATAATCAAACTCCATTTACATACATTCGCAGATTAATAATATCTAATAAATCCATAAATAAAAAGCTAGATATGGCAGAACATTTGGACTATTACTGATTTTTCTAACACTCATATTTTAAAAGGCTCTAAGGAATATAGAATAGAAAAAAGAATCAATGAGACAAGAGTAATCTGTGCAAATATACACATATAATGAAATTGAATACAGACCTTTTTTCTGCCTGGGTTTTTGAGATTCAACAGTTGCAGACAATTGAGTTTTCTGAAATGAAATAAGTTATCTGTGTTAAAGCACTTAAGCATATATTCAAATAACAAGAATAAACAGAAGTTCATCAATCATACAAATAATTCATTAAATACACAGGAACAAAAAGTTATTTTTAATATGATTTTAAGAATAAATATCAAGTTATACTTATTCTATCCAAACTATAATGCATAATTACCTACTTATAAAATGTATTTGTGTACATTTATACTATGCAAAAATATGGTTTATGGTATATACATCAAAGTTTTTAATGTACTAAGTTCCTAAACACTTCATATTAGTATTATACTTACTGATACACTTCTTAGCAACCAAACCAGAAAGGTGATCGTTATTTGACAAAAGGAAGCATATGAGGTCATCTGCACAGAAATTGTCTAGTACTCAGTTCTCAGAGGGAGATACTATACTATCTTACACTATAACTTTGTAAAAAAATCTTCAAATGGATTTTTCTTATACCAACTTCCTATTTTATACAGGAAAGGCCATGTTATAAGCAATAATAATAAATGAAATTTTCCTATATGTAATAAGAGACTTTAATTCTTAGATTCTGGATATGCAACAAATTCTGACCAGATGAAATGAAAAGAAATCCACACTTAGGTATGTTACAGGAAACTGCACCAGAGACAACAAGAAATTCTTTTAAGGCTGGGGATGTTGCTCAGTGATACAGCACTTGCCTAACATGAGGGGCCCTGGGTTCAATATCTAGCACCTCGAAAAAAAAAAATCTTCAATGCAGCCCAAGAATAAATACATCACCAGATTACCTAAAAAGAAAGGATAAGTAGATTGGCAGCTGTCTTCTCAATCAAAAATAGAATACAAAACCACACTAACATATCATAAAAATAATTACTCCAAATGTCAGGTACTAAGTAAAATGACTACTAATGTAGACCACACATTAGCAAACCATGGTCCACAGGTCAAATCCAGTGTATTTTTATATAACTCACTTGCTAAGAGTGATTTCTATATTTTAAATGGTATTTTTGGAAATTACGTAAGTCAAATTTCAATGGCTATAAGTGAAACTTTATCAGAATACAGCCATACTTCTATGTTTATATGTTGTCTATGGTTTATTTTGTACTACAACAAAATAATAGTTCAGTGGTTATAACAGATTGTATGGTCTACAAAGCCCAAAATACTATCTGGCCCTTTACCTGGAAAAAGATTACCAATCCCTGTTCTAGAGTTTTATACCTATCAAAACTAACTTTCAAGAACAAAGACCTTCAGAATGTTGAAGTTTTTAGACTCTCACTAAACTATAAGGGATACATATATGGAAACAAGAAAATTATTTCAGAATGAAAAAGCGAATAAGCAAAGGAATTGGTAGAATATAGGAGGATCTTCAGCACCTTCTTTTACAAAGTATAATTTGTAGTGCTAAACTGAAAAACATCAAGAACTACAAAACTAAACAACAAATGGCTTAATTGGGAGATGGCAATGAGAAGTAAAGCATTTGGGGGCTGGGGAGATAGCTCAGTTGGTAGAGTGCTTGTCTTGTAAGCACAAGGCCCTGAGTTCGATCCCCAGCACCCAAAAAAAAAAAAAAAAAGAAGTAAAGCATTTGATGGTCCTTGCATTATTCAGATTTAAGTGTGAACTTCAAATTAAATACCTATTTTAAAAAATTTTTGGTACTCACTAAAGGAAGACAGCATATACAACATTCAACTAATGGAATGAGAGGAGGACAAAGGTGAAAAAATTCAACAAAAAAGAAAAAAAGGTGGGGGAACTGGAGATAAGACTAGAACGCTTGCTTGGCAACTGTGAGACCCTGGGTTGGATCCCCCAAAACACAACAAAAACAAACATATACTGGGTTCAATTCTCAGCACCACATATAAATAAATGAATAAAATAATGGTCCATTAACAACTAAAAATATATATTAAAACTATACAAACAAGTAAAGACATCCATATTCAACTACATCAAAATTTAAAAGTTCTGGCTGGGTGCTGTGGCCCACATAGGTAATCCCAGCAGTTCCAAAGGTTGAGGCAGGAGGATTGCAAGTTCAAAGCCAACCTCAGCAATTTAGCAAGGCCCTAAGTAACAGTGTGAGATACCGTCTCAAAATAAGATGGGACAGGGGTTGTGGCTCAGTGGTAGTGTGCGAGGAACTGGGTTTGATCCTCAGCACACATAAATAAAATGAAATTTAAAAAATAAAAAGAAGGGCTGGGGATGAATCTGTGGTAAAGCACCCCTGGGTTCAATCGCCAGCATGGGCCGCCTCCTTCCCGCCAAATTAAGAACTTCTGAAGCCTGGCACAGTGAAATGCACTACAGTCCCAGCTACTGGGTGGCCAAAACAAAAGGACTGAGAGTTGTAGGTGAGACCCCCATCTCAAACAGAAAAACAAATGAATTAAGAACGTCTGTTCCACAAAAGGAAAGTGTGAGATAGATAGATACAGATAGATAGAGATATATAGACTTTTTATTCAGGTTACTTTACTCCCAAAGTCCTTGATACTTCCTAAGTTGTTAGAAAAATGTTAGGGTACTTAAGGTCTCAGATGCAGTCTTCAGAAAGCAAATCTCTCTTTCTGACCTCCCCTCTTTCGTTGGTCCTTTTGCTCCCCAAGGCAGGCCACAGAAACTAGAATTTCTCTGCCATAAGGCAAAACCTAGAAATTTAAACTTTCCCTTGCCTTGAAGGCCCTGGTCATAATGAAATTCTGACTTACCTTGTCAGATCATAAGACACCATTTAAGACTCCTACCCTACACCTGGAAGGAATGTATACAGTCACTTTAGAAAATAGTTTGAGTTTTTTTAAAAAAACAAACTCTTAACCTACAACCAAGAAATTTCACTTCTAGAGAAATTAAAATATATACATAGAAAGCTTTGAATGCCAATATTTATGGTGATATTATTGATAACATCCCCAAACAGGAAACAATCCAAACATCCATCAAGGTGAATAAACAAAATGTGTATATGCATACAATATACCACTTAGAAATAAAAAGGAATAAACTTCTGCTACATACAATATGTGTGAACCTCAAAAAACATCATGTTGGCCAGGCATGCAGGCACATGCCTATAATCCCAGTGACTTGGGAGGCTGAGGCAGAAGGATCATAAATTCAAAGCCGACCTCAGCAACTTATCATGCTACAAGACACATAAGACAACATAATGAAAGTATGAACAGTTGCAGTGGCGAACGCCTGCAATCCCAGCAGCTCAGGAGGCTGAAACAGGATGGTGAGTTCAAAGTCAGCCTCAGCAACTTAGGGAGGCCCTAAGCAATTCAGTGAGACCCTCTCTAAATAAAATACATAAAGGGCTGGGGATGTGGCTCAGTGGTTGAGTGCGCCAGGGTTCTATTCCCTATACCAAAAAAAAAAAAAAAAAAAAAAAAAATTCCTTTATACAAATATACAAAATTGCTACCAAAAGCAAAACTATGGAGAAAGAAAATAAATCAGTGGTTGGCTGGGCGGGGTGGGGGTATTCCCTGCAAAAAAGACAAAAGGAAACTTTGAGTAATGAGTATGTCTAAAAGTAGCCTGTATGACAGTTAAATAACTTATATAACTTTATTAAAATTGATAAAAGTGTACACTTAAAATGGTTAAATTTTATTTTATGTGTATTATACATCAAAAAATTTGATTTTTATTTTTTCAGTGCTGGAGCTTGAACCCAGGGCCTTACCCATGCTAGGCAAGTACCCTACCACTGTGCTACATTCTCAGCCCCTCAAAACTGCTTTTAAAATGTTAAAGAACTCCTGTTTTTTTGTTTTTAGTTTTTTAATTTAACTAGATTTTTTAACTTTGGGGAACATTACAAATCTTTTCATTAAAAAAAAAAAATCTGTGGCATTGAGAATCAAACCGAGGGCCTTGTACATGCAATGTATACATTCTACCACCAAGCTACACCCCCAAGTCCTTAAGCAAAGAATCTTAAAGGCTCAAAATTCAACTTCATATGATAGCAACCCTCTGACCTCCACATAAATTAAGAGTAAAAATAGATCATTATTTTGATGAGTCTCTTTTTCAAAAGACTTTCTAGAACAAGGAAACAACGTTTCTAGAACAAAAATGGAAAAGATTCTATTACCCCAATCAATCTTCTTCTTTTATTTTACAGACTGCATTTTGATTCATTGTACACAAAGGGGGTACAACTTTTCATTTCCATGGTTGTACACAATGTAGAGTAACACCATTTGTGTAATCATATATGTATATAGAGTAATAATGTTTGTCTCATTCCACTATCTTTCCTCCCCCTGCCCCCTCCCCTCTCCTCATTTCCTTGTACACAATCCAATGTTCCTCCATTCTTCCCTTACCCCCTCCCACCACCTTCCATTATGTATCAGCATCCACTTATCAGAGAAAACATTCAGTCTTTCGTTTTTTGGGATTGACTTATTTCACTTAGCATGATATTCTCCAACTCTAACCATTTACCTGCAAATGCTATAATTTTATTCTTCTTTATAGTTAATATTCCATTGTGTATACATACCACAGTTTCTTTATCCATTTATCTATTGAAGGGCATTCAGGTTGGTTCCATAATCTAGCTATTGTGAATTGAGCTGCTATAAACATTGATGTGGCTGCATCACTGTAGTATGCTGATTTTAAGTTCTTTGGGTATAAACTGAGGAGTAGGATAACTGGGACAAATAGTGGGTCCACTCCAGGTTTTCTGAGGAATCTCCATACTGCTTTCCAGAATGGCTGCACCAATTTCCAATCCCACCAGCAATGTAAGAGTGTGCCTTTTCCCCCACATCCTCGCCAACACCTTTTATTGTTTGTATTCTTGATAATAGCCATTCTAATTGGAATGAGATGAAATCTTAGGGTGATTTTTATTTGCACTTCTCTAATTACTAGAGATGTTGAACACTTTTTCATGTATCTGTTGATCACTTGTATATCTTCTGTGAAG
Source organism: Sciurus carolinensis (assembly GCF_902686445.1). Taxonomy (NCBI): domain Eukaryota; kingdom Metazoa; phylum Chordata; class Mammalia; order Rodentia; family Sciuridae; genus Sciurus; species Sciurus carolinensis. The sequence goes on from NC_062214.1 coordinate 83,291,121, forward strand.
TGTCTGTTCAGTTTTTTAGCCCATTTATTGATCGGGTTCTTTGTAATTTTGGTGTAAACTTTTTAAAGATTTTTATAAATTTTGAAGATTAGTGCTCTTCACATTACTGATTGTTTCCTTTATTGAGAAAAAGCTTTTCAGTTTGAATCCACCCCATTTACTGATTCTTGCTTTTATTTCTTATTCTGGGAGTCTTGTTAAGGAAGTCCATCATAAGCCAACATGATGAAGATTTGGGCCTACTTTTTTCTATTTGGTGCAGGGTCTCTGGTCTAATTCCTAGGTCCTTGATTCATTTTGAGTTGAGTTTTGTGCAGGGTGAAAGGAGTTTAATTTCATTTTACTGCATATGGATTTCCAGTTTTCCTAGCACCATTTGCTGAAGAGGCTATCTTTCTCCATCCCAATCAATCTTTATTCATAGCTGGGATATATACAGAATAAATTCTCTCTTTTTAATTTTTTTCTTAATTTTAATGTAGTTCTATGATCATTTATTCATCTAACAAATATTCATAAGAGTACCTGTTAGGTGCTAGGCATTATATCTGAGTCATATCTCCTAGTCCAGTAGTAATTTTTATTTTGTTTCAAAAGCTTTAATTCTTTAATTTACAGGAATATAAGTACATACATTATTACTTGAATGGGTCTGGGAATAGAGCTCAGTTGGTAGGCGACTAATTTGGCTATGGGGTCCAGTCCAGCATCACAAAAAAAAAAAAAAAAAAAAAAATACACACACACACACACATACGCAATAGGAATTAGGGTATTATAAAAAATTTTATAAGTACAAGTCATGGAAACCAGAGTTATTTGCTTGTTGCTTTAAAAAGAAAAATTTCAGCTGGGTCCAGTGGAGTACCCATATAATCCCAGCTACTCAGGAGGCTGAGGCAGGAGGATTAGAAGTTCAAGGCCAATCCGGGCAATTTAGTGAGACCTTGTCTCAAAATAAAATTTAAAAGGCTAGGGATATCGCGCAGGGGTAGAGTACTTGCCTAGCACATGCAAAGCTTGGATTCAATCCTTAGTACCACAAAAAAAAATAATTAGTTCACTTCAAGTTGAAGTGCTAAAGTCATTTCAAAACAAAAGCCAGGGCTGGGGAGATAGCTCAGTTGGTAGAGTGCTCGCCTCGCAAGCACAAGGCCCTGGGTTCAATCCCCAGCACCGCAAAAAAAAAAAAAAAAGTCATTCTCTTTAAAATACTATTTGAAATTCAAATATACAGGACAATTCTGCCATCACAGACATCAAATTCATATTCTGTCACACAAACACCTATGTATATGACAACAAGCATAAAAGGATAAATAGTATTATAGCATGTCACCCTTTATATATCTTAAGTTTATGTAGGTGAAGTATTTCTTTAAAATTTCTAATATCTGAAATCTAGTAACATTAATCATGCTATTTTAATTTTTAATTATTAATTAAGCAAAATATCTTTGCTTTGGGCTTTCTTCTCTGTACTCAGTTTTGGACTAAAATAATGTCATTACTCTACAAATGGAAGGAGAATAAAAAACAAACAAAAGTCTCTTGAGCAGATAATATGTCCTTCCTTGTTAAGACAAAATTGTGTTGTAACGTAATCAGCTAAGGCAGCTATTTTACTGTCTATGTTTCCCAGGATGTTTTTCAAAAGACAAAAAATTCTGAAAAACTAAAATCATTCTAACCATAGCAGAGAACAGGCAACAGAAACCCAATAAATACTAAAGCAAGGCAGTCAAGGTTTCACATTTGGAACTTCATAGAAATTATACCTAATTATGCACATATGACCCAAAAAATAACTACTACTACTACTACTACTACTACTACTATAAAAACTAAAATCAGAACCAAAGCATGATTCAGCTATCAAACTACTGGGTATATACCAAAAAGAATATATGGAATATCAAAGACACACTTGCTTTCCCATGTTTATTGCAGCACTATCCATGCTACCAAGACATGGAATCAATGGAGGTGTCCAACAATGAAAACACAACATATGGATAAAGAAAATGTGGTACATATATACAGTGTAATATAATTCAATCTTAAAAAGAATGAAATCCTATCATTTGCAACAATATGGCTGGAACTGGAGAACTTAGTGAATTATACTAAGTCAACCAGTGTTCTTGCTCGTATTCAGACGCTAGGGCTGGGGTTGTAGTTCAGTGGTGGAATGCTTGCCTAGCATGAGTGAGGAACTGGGTTCAATCATCAGCACCACATTAAAAAAATAAATAATAAAGATTAAATCCCTTAAAAAATAAGTGGACGCTAAAAGAATTGATTTCATGGAAGTAGAACAGTGATCACCAGAGGTTGGGAAAGAGCAGGGGAGAGGGGGACAGAGGGAGATTGGATAGCAGATATCAAAACACAGTAGATAAGAATAAATTCTAATGTTCTACAGCACAGTAGAGTCACTATAGTTCACGACTATTTATTACGTATTTTATAAAGAACTAGAAGAAGCCAGGCGTGGTGGTACACGCTTGTAATCCCCAATGACTCAGGAGGTTAAGGCAGGAGGATCGCAAGTTCAAGGCCAGTCTCAGTAACTTTGCAAGATCCTGTCTCAAAATTTGAAAAATAAATAAAAAGGTCTGAGGATGTGGCTCACTGGTTAAATGCTCCTGAGTTCAATCCCCAGTACCAAAAGGGGGGTGGGGGTAGAAAATGAGTTCGAAGCTTATCAATCACAAGAAACGATAACTACTTAAGAAATGAAAGTACTAACTATCCTGATTTGGTCATTATACATTGTATATATGTAGTAAATGATCACACTGCAACCCATAATATGAACAGTTATATGTCAATTAAAAATTTTAAGTAACTGCTACTCGGTCATCCTGTGGAGTTAACGCTTCATTCAAACCAACTGAATTACCAAACAGCACTTTCCAAAACTTAATCACAACAGAGAAAACATGGTCTCGCTCCACCGACAGAAGGCAGTGACGTGAAAGCTTTCCCGGCTGTATCTCATTACATTTCTAATCCACGGGATTAACAGAAACTGTCTTTACACAAGTGGTAATGCCTCCTTTCCCAAACCGTCAAGAGAAAGAAAAAGCGGACTAGGAAAAAGGCCGTTTCCCGTGAAAATCCCTTCTGTCCAGCGGACCCCAAGAGAGACCAGTCCTAGAACGGGCTCTGGGCTGCAAAAAACTCAGACCTGCCCTAGGCAACCATCTCCAGGAGAGAACAGGAGCACTTGTCGTCCCGCCCAACCCCAGCCGCTCCAGACTCGGCTCCGCCTCTTCCAGGGGTGGCTACGCCGGTCAGAGGTAGCCCGCCAGCTTGCCTCAGGAACGGCCCTGTCCTGTCCTGCTCTGCTGTGCCCTGCCCTGCCCAGCCCAGGCTGTTAGGACACTAAAGAGAATCTCCGCGCTCACCGACTCCAATGCCTCCTCAGCCATCTTGGCTCCGCCCACCGCTGCGCGGCCGGAAGTCGGCTGTTTCCCAGACGACGAGGCAAACGGAAGTCGAAGAACTGGGAAGGGCGGGGAGCCTGAGCAAGGAAGGAAGTAGATTGCTCAGTGGAAAGCTGCGGCTCCGAGAACGGGGACTTCCGGGAGCCCCGGGGTGTGTTGTGGTTGGCACTTCAGACGCCTTGGCTCTAGGGGAGTGGGTGAAAGAGCCCGCTAGCTATATAGAAGGCTGTACGCTGCTGTCGCGCTGACTGGACAGCACAATCCGAAATGGTATCATTGTACTCCGGCCACCTGCTCTGCCTCCAAACTGCCTTTAATTCTATCCTACTTGCAGGAAGGAGTCTTGGTTCAAGGTCAGATCCTCAGGCAGAGAATTTCATTTTTGCTTTCCACACACAACTGCTCATTTCTTGGCTTTCATTGTTGTCCTTAAGTACTCGGTTCATCAACCTCCCATTTTTGTTTACGGTTGCTTGCAAACCTGCTGCATTCGAGTGGCAGTCTTGTTTTGCAAGTAAAAGTATTTGGAAATAACTTTTAAATCAGGAGATTTCACAAGAAATCTGACTTCGGAATGAAGAGCGAACAATGAGCCTACATTGCTGCATGAAAGTAAATAGTAGCTGCGACTGTAGACAAAAATTTCGTTGACTTTCTTCACAGTCTTAATATCCCAGCATACTTAAGGTGTTTTACCTTACTCACCTGAGTGAATTAAATACTACTTCTGCATCCTGAGGAAACGTGTGGGCTTTGTAGTCATAAGTAACTACTGCATGACCTGAGCCAGTCATTTATTAGAACCTCATTCTAGTTCCTGGAACTAGAGAAAACAAAATACGGAATATTTGCACCTAGAGGAATGACCTTGAGAGTGCATCAAAGTCAGTCAGACAAAAAGTAAGCAAAGCTTATGAAGAAACATTTCACTAAATACAAATGTTTCTCAACCATGTGAAAAAAAAAAGACTTCGCAAGGAAGAAACACATGCAAATGAATATTCTCAAGTGATACATTTCATCTCTTACATTGGCAAAGAACAAAAATTTTCACTGACAGATGTGAGGAAACATGCATTCTTCATCCATTAGCAGGAATGTGAATTGGTAAAACTTACATTTAGAGTAGGTTGACAACCAAAATTAAAAATGCACATAACCTTAAACTCAATTTTTCAATTATAGGAATTTATTCTATAGGTATAGATGAGGGAAATTACTTTACATACAAAGGTATTCAATGCAGCATTGTTTACAGTAAGCCAAAGCAACCTAAATGTCCAACAATTGAAGTTAAATAAATTATAAATCCATACTATGTGGCACATGAAAAAAAGAGGCAACTATTTACATATTGATATAGAAGAATTGCCAGGATACATAATAACAAAGACAAAGTGCAGAAAAATGCATATACTATCTGTATTTTTTAAAAAAGAAGACAAAAATAAAGAGAAATATTATGTACATAATTGCTTGTATACTCAGAAAATATTTCTGGAAGGATATTCAAAATACTAAATGTGGTTACTTTTGGGGAGGAGAAGTGGGCAGCAAAGATACAGGGAACAGAAGTAAAATTTTTACTCTATACCTTTTGTACAATTTGAATTTCATTTTATATGTATGTATTACCTATGCCAATAATAGAAAAAAAAAGTAAAACAACTGTATCATTAGGATTGTAGTAAATGCTAAGAAGAAGAAATAAAAGAGTAAATAAGAGTAAATAACAGGGGGAGCTAGTCTCTGACTTGTTTGGACAGGGATGTTTTCCCTGGGTAAGATATATTTTAAATGAGACCTAAAGGATAAGGCATTAGCTTGGGGAAGGGATGTGCAGGTCAGGGAAGATTTCTAAGGCAAAGGAAGAATTTGTGCAAAGGCCCTGAGGATGGAAGAAGCTTGGCCAGTTTGTAGCACAGAAAGACAAGTGTGGCTGGAAAAAGAAAAGGGGAAATAGGTCCTTTTCAAAAGGTGAAGAAGTTGGAGTTTCGTGGTGCAGATCCATAAAGGCCATATGAGGGAGTTTATTGTAAGGGTATTGGGAAGGCACTAGAGAGTTTTGAGCAAAAAACAGCATGATCAGGAGAGAATAAAAGACACTGCAAACAAGAGATGATGAAACCAGTTCACCTGGACCAGACAGAGAACAAAAGAAATGGGGAAAAAAAATGGATTCTTAAGAAACTTAGAGGATAGAACAGACCTCCTGAGGTACAGAATTGGATGTGGGAGGATGCATGAAAAGGAGATAATGTCAAAGGAATACCACCAGGTTTCTAACTTTTAAAACAACTGTACCACTGGAGAATGCTACAGCTAAAAATTGGCGGGGGAACCTTAAAGAAGACATTTGTAGAAAGGTCATAAGCCTATTTCCCAAACTATAAAATCTCCCTAGAAGGGGTCCTGTGAGGAGTAAATGAATTGCTTTCAATAAATAGAAGCCATTGGTATGTTTCAAAATCTCTCCTTTGATCCCCAGATCTTAGGAAGAAGGGAACTTCCTAGGAAAGTTCCTTTTTCATAAGAAAGTACATAATTCCTCAAATTGCAATCACCAAACTTAATGTGCTTCAATTAATTTTAAAACTCTTCTTAAAAAATGTACCTTTACGGGGAAATCCTAGAGATCACATAAAGCATGTTTGTGTCACACACGAGTGTTTGTTTCCCTTAGAAAACCTCCTTGAATGTGACCCCATTTATCAGAATCATTCCAATCATATAGTTGTGCAAGGCATTCCAACCAATAGACATTTGTCTATTTTTATGTAGGAACTAAGGAGGCAGGACAAGAATCAGACATCAGTAATTTATAGTATCTCCAATATGTTTATCTTTTATTTATTTTTGGTACTGGGGATTGAACCCAGGGGTGCTCTAACACTAAGTTACATCCCCAGTTCCTTTTATTTTTTTGAGACAGGACCTTGCTAAATTGTTGAGAGTCTTGTTAAGATGCTGATTCTGGCCTTGAACTTGCAATCCTCTCGAGTCACTGGAATTTCAGGTGCCCAGATGCAATATAAGTTTAAAGAAGGAGCTACAGCTGAGTTTCTCCATTTTTAATATTTAAATAAGTCATGTGTACTTTTTTAGGGCCCACAGCCAGCTTTTTTTCCCATGTCACCTGCTGGGTATGTCTCTAGCACCTCATGCCTCATTTGAAGTGTCTAGTATTCCCAAAACCCATACCACAAACTAAAGAGCCCAGTCATCGCTTTAGGAAAAACCACTTTGAAATAAAATAAAATATTCATATTATTCATATGCCCTTACAAAGTATTTTAAACGTGCCATCCCTAATGATATACTCAACAATGGTCAATGGTGAATATGAGCAAAGGCATACTTACTCTTTCATTTGTGAGAAAAAATACTAGAAACATCCAAATATTCACTACAAATAATTGTTTAAATAAACCAAGGTACATCCATAGATATATTATGCAGCTTGTAAAACTCCTCAAGATGGCAAAATAGGTATGTGGAAGGGTGAAGAAAATATAATATGCTTCCATTTTTGGTTAAGGGAAATAAAGGGGAGAGATATTTACACATTTTACAAATACAATTCTGACAAGAAATCATAGGATACTGGTAAGACATCTGTCTTTGTGGAGGGAATAAAGGCTAAGGGACCTAGGATGGACAGATACTGCTTTTCATTATTTACAATTCTATAAAATTTAACTTTTAATCATCCATGTATTTTAAGAGAAGTTAACAAAACATGTAAATAAAACCATTTTAAAACTCCCACTCCTGGAATTCACAACTGCTTTGTATGCAGAAGTCACAGGACAATAAGCTCCTACCCTATCAAATAACAAAAGAAGCCATTTTAGCTTGAAAATAAAAAAATATCTTAAGTTCATCAGGAAGGGACACAAACCTCCATAAACCAAACTTGAGAAAATGCCAAGTCCTTCATAAGAGAGAAAAGACTCATCACTGCTTGTATTTCTGCTCATATTTCCTATGCTAGGAAGAATCATCCACCATAGGGGGAGTAAAGAGAAAACTCGCTGAAAGTTAACAAAATTTTAACAGCCCCATAGAGGCTGGTATGACTAATATCTGGGAAGACCCAAATCCACAGAGGAAGCCTGCACCCACCCACCAATCTTACCTCTTAGATCTTAACCATGTACAGAGATGTAGTATACCAAATTTGGAGGTAGGTGAATACTAGAAGGAAAGCAAAGAGAAATCCACCACATTGAGGAGCCTTTTCCAAGTGCAAAATATCTTTTAAAATGAGGGGGCAAGGTAGGAGAGCTGAGGGATCCATCAGAGACACTCTTGAAGACTTAGAAAAAGGGCAGGAGAGTGGAAAGTATCATCCCCCAGGTACTGGGGTCATTCCTTTAAAAAAAAAAAAAAAAGATTAAAGACGGGCCCAAGAGACTGCTGAGAGAATTATGCCCCTGCCCCATCCTGATGACCAAAAAAGCCTGGAATCAAGGCTATAAAGTAGAGAAAGGGAGAAAGAGATTATTTCCAAAAGTTGATGGTTAGATTGTTAAGCAGTCAGATCTCTGGAATCTTGCCAGCATCCCAAATCCAGGCCCTGCTAAAGTAAAATTCTCACTTTACCTTCAAAATACTTGTAATTAGTAGTGAACCAAATCAAAGCTACGTAAGGTTCAGTTCTAGGTCAAATATATATCAGATTAATTGAACCATTGTGCAAGGTGCCTGAAACACAAATGGGCACACCCATTTTGGAGGTAAATGATATTTATTCAGTCTCTCATGGGTTTTCCTAATTAAAATAACCATCATACAATCAGATATAGTCATGTGTTGCTTAACAACAAAATACTTTCCAAGAAATATTTTGTTAGGCAATTTCATCATCGCATAAGTATGATAGACTATATTTACACAAACCTAGATGGAATAGCCTCCAACACACCTAGGCTACATGGTATATAGCATATTGCTCCTAAGCCACAAATCCATATAGCATGTTATTGTACTGAATATTGAAGGTGATTTAACACATGGTATTTGTGTACCTAAGCATATCTAAACACAGAAAAGGTTCAGTAATAATACTAGGTAATAGGGATTTTTCAGTTTAGTTTTCATCTTATGGAACTACTATCATATGTGCAGTCTGGGGGGGATGATCACTATATAAAGAAGCATACAACTGTATACAAGATATGTACAAAAACAAGAAAATGAGACCAATGGTAAGAAAGAAGGGTTCAATACAAGCAGAACCAGAGAAGACCCAGATGCTGAATTATCAGTTGGGATCTTTAAATTAACTCTGGCCAGGCATGGTGGTACATAACAGTACTCCCAGAGACTCAGGAGGTTGAGGCAGGAGGATCAAAAGCTGGAGGCCCTAAGCAATTTACGGACACCATCTCAAAAAAATAATGATAATAATAATAAGGTCTGGGGATGTAGCTCAGTGGTAAAGCACCCCTGAGTTAAACAGTACCCCCAAAAAAATAAACAAATATATAAATATTAACAGCTCTGGTTAAAATGCTAAAAAAAAAAATCTGGTCAAGGTCAAAATAATTGGAATCAACAGATAAGGTATTTTTAAAAAGTATTTTTTAAATTGTTGATAGACCTTGATTTAATTTATTTATTTATATGTGGTGCTGAGAATCGAACCCAGTGCCTCACAAAAGCTAGGCAAGTGCTCTACCACTAAGCTACAACCCCAGTCCTCAGATAAGGTTTTTGAAATAACTATGATAACACTAAAAAATTTCCACTGGGAAAACATGCTTGAAGAAATGGGAGACTGGCAGAAAGTGGTGGTTATACAAACATAATGAAATGCTAGAAGTAAAAAATATGATGCCAGAAATGAATTCATTACATGAAGCCAGGTCAGTGGTGCACATCTGTAATCCTAGCTACTCAGGAGACTGAGGTATGAAGATCACAGGTTTCAGGCCAGCCTAGACTTGCCTCAAAATAAAAGATAAAAAGGGCTAGGGATGTGACTCAGTGGTAGAGTGCCACTGAGTTCAATTCCCAGTACTGAGAAAAAAAAAATTTAAGCCATTATAAATTAAAAAAAAAAATTAAAAACAGGTTATCATGAGAAAGCATCCAAACTGAAACCAAAAGGAGAAAAAGAATGGGGGAAAATCATCTGAGATCTGTAGGATAATATTAAATCATCTAATAAACATGAGATTGGAATCTCAGAAGAGTATAGAATGAGAAATATCTGAAGACATCATCATCAAGAATTATCCAATATTAATGAAAAACATCAACAAAGTTTAAAAGGTTCAGTAATCTCAATACAAAGGAAAACATGCAGACCTATAGTAAACCTGCTATAAGCAAAAGGGAAAGAACAGATACGACCATCTGGGGGAACACATTATCCACAGTGATACAAAAATTAAGTTGAGGACTTCTCACCAGAAACAAGTGAGACCCGAGTATAATTAAATAACTTCCTTAAAGTACTGAAAGAATAAGAGGTCATCATAGAATTAGAATTCCGTATCAATTACAATAGCCCTCAAAAATAAGATTAAAGGCATTCTCCGACAGATAAAATGTGAGAGAATTCACCTCTAGAAAAATTGCAATGAAAGAATGCTAAAAAGTTCTTCAGACTGTGAAGAATTTATATCAGATGGAACATTAGATCTGCTGGAAAATAAGAAGACCAATAATAATGAAGTGTTGTGGGGTTTATGGTATATATAAGTAAAATATAAAACAAAAATTGTACAATAATACATAATATTAAGTGTTGCACCTTCCAATAAAGTAGACCCTGGTAATAACTACTTAAATTCATTAAACAAAATTAGAAACCTATTTACACTAGCCACATGTAAGTATTCAATAACCACTAATTACCTACCATATTGTACAGCTCAGACAGAGAATATTCCTATCATTGTAGGAAGTTCTATTTGACAATGCTATTCTAGAGCAACAGAGATAGTAAAAATGTTTGCAGATCACATACAGTCTCCACCTCGTCTTCTCCTTCATTTTCCTCCTCTTCTTCCTTCTCCTTTTTATAACCTTCAAATAATATAAGCCAAGCAGAACATGGTGGCACACATCTGTAATCCCAGCAATTCTGGAGGCTGAGGCAGGAGGATTGGAAGTTTGAGGCTGGTCTTAGCTTAGGTCCTAAGTAATTTAGCAAGATCCTGTCTCAAAATAAAGGGTTGGGGATGTAGCTTAGTGATAAAGGATCCCTGGGTTAAATAAATCCCCAGTACCAAAAATAAAAATAATAATTTTTAAAACCTTGTAAAAATTTCTTCAAGGTTTTGCACAAAAACAGTCCATGGGCTAGATTTGGCCCATGGGACATAATTTGTCAACCCTTGAAATATACTGTTTTAACATAATAAAACCCTATGATAATAAAAGAAAATCAGATGAAATTAGGCAAACTAAATTTTATTTTGCTAATAAAAATTCTCAGCAAACTAGGACAAGAAATGAATTTCCTCAGGTTGGCAAAGGGCATTTATTTAAAAAAAAAAAAAAACAAACTTACAGTTAATATTACACTCCTTGGTAAAACAACAAAACCTTTACGCCTAATATTGAGAACAAGGCAAATATGTGTTTGTTTTTGTTTCAGTACTAAGGATTGAACACAGGGGCCCTCTACCACTGAGCTACATCCCTAACCTTTTTAAAATTTTGAAATAGGTTCTTGATAATTTGCCCAGGCTGGCCTCAAACTTGCTATAGTCCTGCCTCTGTTTCCTTAGTGGTTGGGATTACAGGTATGCACCACCACATCTGTCAAGGATCTGTATTTTATCATGTTTATTAAACATCATAGTAGATGTTGTAGCCAGTGTAGAAGGGCAAGACAACAAAATAAAAGGCATAAAAATGTTATTTGCAGATCATATTTTTGTGCATATATAATACTGTATGGATTCTACATTATGTTTAAAAGTAATAAATTTTAGCAAGGTGGCAGGATGAGATCAATGTACAAAGAAATTTTAATTCTGTATACTAGCAACAAACAAACAGAAAACTGGAATCAAAAATTAGTACTTAAGCCAGGCACGGTAGCACATTCCTGTAATCCCATAACTCGCGAGGCTGAGGGAGGAGGATTCTCAAGTTCAAAGTCAGCCTCAGCAACATAGTAAGATCCTGCCTGAAAATAAAAAATAAAAAGGGCTGGGGATGTGGCTAGTAGTTAAGCCTCCCTGGGATGAATCCCCAGTAACAAAAAAATAAAAATAAAAATAAAAATAATTTCTTGAAAAAATCAAGTACCTAAGGAAAAACAATCTTATGAAAGATAGCAAGTCCTATACAAGGAAAGCTACAAAACATTGCTATAAAAATATAACAGAAAATCTAATAAATGACAATGCATACCATATTCATGGTTTAATATAATAAAATATTCAATCTTCTTAAATTGACCTGTAGATTTAATGCAACCTTATCAAGATTCCTGCAGCCCTTTCTGAAAAATGACACTCATTCTAACATCTGTAGGGCAAAGCAAATAATGAAAATAATCTAGAATAACCAGCGCAATGCATATTTTTTAAATTAAACTGGGGATTGAACCTAGGGGCACTTTACCACTGACCTGCATTCCTAGTCTGTCTGTCTTATTTATTTTGAAACAGGGTCTTGCTAAGGTGTTGCGGATGGCCTCTAACTTATGATCCTCCTACCTCACCCTCCCAAGTGGCTGAGATTATAAGTGTGCATCACTATGCCCAGCTAATCAACTGATTTTCAACCAAAGTGCTAAGTAGATCTAATGGGTAATATAAAATCTTTTAAAATGAATGTTACAGTAACTGAATATCCTTGTCAAAATGAAACCTCAATCTGTTAGAAAAAATTAATTTGAAATGGATCATATTCCTAAATTAAAACCCTCAACCATGACTGTAAAACCTCAAAACCATTAATTTAAGATGGATCACTGTGTCTGGCTACAACATAATTTTTAAGTGGGAAAAGACATGAAAAGTTACTTAAAGATATGCAGATGAAAGATAAGCATATGGAAAAAGTACTTATAACATTATTAATCAGGTAACAGTAACATAAATTAAAAATCAGTTACATCATTCCTTTAAAAATAGCTAATATAAAAACATTTAACTGGAAATATTGACAGATGTGAAGCAACTGGAACTTCATGTATCATTGAAAGGCATACAAAATGGTAAAACCACTGTGGGGAATAGGAGGGCAGTTTCTTATAAACACAAGCTTACTGTTTGACCTAGAAATTTTTTACTCTTAGATATTTATCCAAGTGAAATGAAAACACATATCTACGAAAAAAGTAAAAAACAAAAACACTCAAATTGCCCCAACTGGAAACAACCTTCTCAAAAAAAAGGGCTAAACGAATTGTGGTATATTTATAGAATGAAATGCTGTTCAGCAATAAAGAATATTCCACTGATACATACAATACGGATGAGTCTTTAACACATTATAAATGAAAGAAATCAGATGCAAGAGTATATGCCCTATGATCCATTTACATAAAATTCAAAAGCAGGCAAAACAAATCATTAGTGATAAAAACCACCAAGTGATCACTGGAGTGGTATGGGGCTCAAAGATGATTTTTAAGGTACTTGATGAGAACTTAATTGCAATATTCTTTAACTTCTTTTGTGTGGTCACTACGCAGATGTGCACCATTGCCAAAATACCCAAATGAACACTTAAGATGTGTTTGCAATTTACTATATATAAATTTCTATATATCAATTTAAAATGTGAGAATTCTGAGGGCATCCGTTTCCAACTCTTTACTGACCTATCTGATCTGCTCAATTCAGTGATTTGAGGGCACCTATCTGTTCAGGGTTAGCCTGCTTGATTATGAAATTTATCTTAGAGGTCACACAGTCTGGATTCCCCCCAAAACAGCATTTGGAACCTGTAAAGCAATTTTACAGAACCAACCATCTTATTTACATTAGTTAGTGTGCAAACAATTGATCACTGTAAGGCACTGACTTGTACTAAGTTATTACAAGAATACATCACAGAGTTCTTTGAAAATACATTTTTTAGCCTACTTTATTGCAAGTTGGTCAGAAAGGGTAAAAACTAATTCTTCAAAGTCATGCAAAACACTATCACCAACCATTAGGCATATTTTCTGGCATCTGCTGCCAAGACTTTTACAATATTCCAAATTTATTATCAGGATTTTTAGATACAAAATAATTTCCTATTCAAACCAAGCATCTATTCCAAAGCAGGTGGACACTCAGGTCATGTTTCATCCCTTATTAGAAAACTCTACCATTTGCCCTAGTTAGGTAAAAATGAACCACAAGTCACGATATGTGGTAGGAATTTATTAGCACGCAAACAACTTTGTTTATACCAGGAAGACCAGCTATTAGATTATAAATGACTTGAGAGCAGGTGCAAAAACAATTTTAGTGCATTTCATTAGGATGTCTACTGCTCAAGAAGGCTCACAAAAGTTGCTCCGTAAATGATTATCACTTTATGATGCTGTTCTCCAAGAAAATGGTGATCTGCAAAGGTGGGAGTACACATAGCAAGAGATTTACCCTGCAAGAGAAAACTGGGACATTCAAGTAGCATCTTTGGATAGGGTCCCCCCAAAATTTTAGGACAAAATCCTGCTCTGTTTGCTCAATTGTTAGGCATCTCAATTTTGCCAACTGATTCCACAGAGCCTGATCCACATTGCACAAGGCCTAGATTTAAAATTCTAATAGCCATTTAATGTGCACTGAAGTGGACACTGCTTTGTTATTATGCACACGGAAGAAAACTGGGATCATCAGAAGGAAATCTAAAATCTATAGGAACACATTTTCAGTCTACATGCTTTATAGGGAACACTGTCAACTACAGGGTATTGGTTTTGTATTTGTATAACCACCCTCCAGATTTTCACCCTGAAATTTGAATGCTCTGTGGTGAAAGGCAGGCAGTTTGATGGGTAAAGATCAAACTTTTACACATGTATTAGGGAAGAGAAATTTACATCAGATGTTAACTCAGGAAATGTTACTTTAGGTATAGAGTTAATATTAATTGAAAGTAAGACTGGTCTTCTGAAAAGGGCTTTGAAGTATGGAGACTTGTATTTCTTAACTCTCATTAAATTGTTAGGGTGTCTCCCAAATGTGTCTGGGCGGCAAGGGGGATGTAAGCCATATATTCATGTGTTCTTAACAGAAAAGAGCTACAAGTAAGAATTGGTTATTGAGTTTTCAAGGCAATCAAAGGCTAAAGGTCCTCTAGTCTAGAAATTTTAGCCAGTGTTTTTGGGTAAGGCTGTTTGAGCAGCAGCTATAGTGTGTTTCATATAGTATAAATGTCAACTGTGGCTTCAGCTCTTTTAATCGGCTAAGTAGCCCTGGGCAATACATTCTCTTAAGTAGAAGAGTTAAGAGCATCAGACAAATCAACAGACCCTTTGTTCACTGCTGTACCTCCCCAAGTGCCTGGCACTTTGGGTGTTGACCGAAGGAACCTAGGTTTGAGACTTCATTCCACCACTTGCCTTCCTCTGAATCTGTATTTTATTTATATAATGGGATTATGGATTTAAATGAAACAAACATGAAGCATTTAGTAAACAATAAATAGCCATAATGACCTATTATATACTAGTACCTTACATTTATTTAAAAAGAAAACTTTTGTGGCATTTCAGTTTTGTAAGACAACTTCTACAATGCATATAAAGCTAATTGTGATCTCCAAGATCAGCCATCCTATCCACTGGGGTAAGCCACATTTGTTCTGATGATCCTGCCACAGATGCATTGGTTCAACCTGTGTCTGGTCCAATCTCAAGTTATGGAGTAAGGAACAAGAAAATCAGAAACTGCTGAAGATAGAATGATGTGGATATAAATGACAGACAATACCAGTATAAGGGTCCAAAATGGTTTTCCAGTTCCTAGGTATGATCCTGCTTTCGGGAGCCTACAGCTTTTTATCAGAAGTTAGCACTGATGTGCTTGTTTTTAAGTAGGTTTTGTCCACCCTGACCCCTGGACTGAAGATGGAACTCAGTGCATGTGTGCTAGCCAATGACTCTTAACACTGAGTTATACCCCAGCCTTTTTAATTGAGACAGAGTCACACTAAGTTGCTCAGCAAAACTTGCTATCTTTCTGCCTTAGTCTTCCAAGGAGCTGGGATCACAGGTGTGTGCCAATGCTCCTGTAGTCCATTTACTTTTGTTTGACCCTCAGGATATTTTTGTAAAACAAACAACAAAGCATAACAGAATGAGTGTTACCTCTCAAAGCCTACTCTTGTAGACATCTGACTTTGAGTCTTCTGAATTACTTTGAGACCTTGGATTACTACCACAATATGCTGGGTAGCATACTATGGCCAGAAAAAAAAGCATATCCATAGCCCCAAATCATATTATAGTCTGAAAACTGCTTCCCATAAGACTCTCATGTTAGTTACTTTTCCACTCACTTCCCACAATGCTTACTGTTTATAATCTTCTTAAAACTCCAAAGGTCATTCAATTCCAAGGATGAGGCTGAAATCAAATGTATATCTGTTGTTTGGTGCATTTTCAGTTATCAGTAATAAAATAAATCCTGTATCAAGTTCCAATACTACCCAAAATTCTTTACATTGGAAATAACTAGATCAACAACTACAAATTAGTTGGGCATTATTTATCAAATCTATTCATGCTAAATCATTTACTTTCAACCATTACATATAATCACCTTTACATGAGGACTTACTACCCTAATCTGCATGATGAAAAGGGTTTCTATTCATGGCTGGTTTCTAACAATGAGGCAAAATATAAGATATTAGTTGTAAATTCTGCCAACAACAAATTAAAAATCACAAATAGTATACAACAAGACTCTTTATCAGTAGCAGTGGTAGGCATTCACGTAGTCTTTGATATGGTTTAAAAGTACAACACTATATATATCTAAGAACTACATTTCCTGATCCTGAATACTAGGCCATTTTGAGATGAGAATAAGAAAATTATATAGACAGGTAGAGTTTGATGTTGTTTGGGTCCCAGACTGAAGAAAATTGTGAACTCTAATTATAGACCCAATAAAACCAAATTAAACTGCCTAAAATCTGGACTTAGAATAGCAATAACTCTCCAACTTTGAGACTTTCTACAAGAAAATTCTCCTGCTTCAGCCCTTTCAGAAATATCAGCTTCTAACAGTGAGCAAAATGGAGTAACATAAAGGAGTTTTGAGGTTGAGAATGACTTTTGATATTATCTTATCTTTTAAAAAATTGATATTCAGTTGGGTGCAGTGGCACATGCCTGTAATCACACTGACTCAGGCAGCTAGGAAGGAGGACTGCAAGTTTGAGACCAGCCTCAGCAACATAGCAAGGCCCTGAGCACCTTAGTGAGACCCTGTCTCAAAAAAAAAAAAAAAAAAAAAAAAAAAAAAAACAGGGCTGAGAATGTAGCTCAGTGGTAAAGCAACCCTGGGTTAAATCCCCAGTACCAAAATAAAATTTAAATATTCAAAGATCTATTAAGCATCTAATGTGTATCACTGTTAAAAACACAAATAGCAATCTAAATTCAATGTTCAAGACAAAGAAACTGGAAAGTTTTCAATAAAATACTCTGAAGGCTTCATTTAACCAAGGGCTAAATGCAAAGAAACTGAAACAAATCTTGACATATTAAGTAGCTAAACAGTGAATAAGGTACATAATACATACAAAGTGGCTACTAGCCACCTATAGGTCACTTTTTTTTAACTCTAAAATAAACATAAGTAACTAATGGAATAACAAAATAAAAGTTTATTTTATTAGAATTAGGAATGTTCTTTCCCTCTGGGCAACCTGAACAGTCCAGTTACAATGAAAATCTAAGAACAGTTATTTCCACAGCACAGGGTGCTCTATGCACAAAATTACAGGGTTAGGAGCATTTAATCAATTCACCGATCTGATTGTCTCACCAACCCACCCCATCCCATCCCCCAAGTGCTCTATACCGGGATATATAGCTAAAAGAATTTGTCACATTAAGTCCTTTCCTCTCTTCTACTAAATTTCAGTTCCTAATCAAGGCTGAACCACATATTACACTGCAGATGCAACCATTTCAAATTAAGTCAGTCAGTCTTGGATCTGTTGTATTATGTGTGTATGTATACACATGTGCATTTAATATATTTATTTAAACACACATAAAACATACAATCTGGGTCGCAGCAGAATTACACAAAATTTAGTCTGGTGATATTATATGCTACTCCATTTTACCACTATTGTTTGTGTCCTGAGCTTTGGATCAAAATCGTTTTATAAGTCATTTAAGTCCATCTGCTATTCAATGAATTGTACAAATGAAGCATGCACTTTTCAAAAGACAATGTAAATGACCTCAAGAAAACAGGGAGACCCTGGTGCTTACTGTGAATAGAGCCCTCTGATAGACTTAGGTGAAATAGGGAAGCTGTCACACAATATGGCTTGCCTATCCCAGCGGGAAAGGGGCGCTAAAGCTAACAATGAAAGCAATTAACTCTGGGAATTCCGTCAAATACAGAGATAGCTGTTAAAAGCTTGGAAGTGGAAAAGACAGTTCACCTTGATCCATATGAAATTAGGAAATGCACCCACAACTGCAATATCCTCAGGTAGTATGCCAACACTGGAACTAGAAAGCATCTCTAGAAAGCACTGTTCCTCCATGGGTGGGGGCTGATATTATTAAGTGCACACACTGTTTTTGTATACTTGTTGCAAAGGGAGCAAGTGAGGAGGGTGTAGGACACTCAAACCTAGATACTGCAGAGATTTTTCTTTAAACACCACACATACACAAAGCATTTTAAGGGAGTCACATGTGTCTACTTAGCAACTCTGGTTGTTTCTCAAAGTTACAGGGGAGGGGGATCTCTTTAGTTTTGATAAATATATTTTAAGATTGATACAGTAATTTAAAGTAAAATAAAGTCAAATGGATGATTGGTGAAGGAAGAGAAGAGGGAAGAAGCAGACAGTGAGTTCAGATTTGCACCTGAGGTGGCAAGGAAAGGGAAGAAAAAGCGTACAGGAAAAGTCGATCCTAAAGCAACAAGTGGTTTAAGGAAGCAGCATAATACACTCAGCAAACATTCACTGATTTTTGATGAGAAAAGAACAGTTGCAAGTACATCTCATGTAACAACCTTTTCTAAAAGGAAAAGTAGGGTTGATTCAGCAAAGCCTAACTTAGGCAAAAGGCCAGAGGAAAGTGAACCTACTTCCCAATGGAGTAATAAGATGTACAATGCAAGAGCAGACATAGCTGCCTCACAAATGGTAAACACTCCCTAGGCACAAGACATTTAAAGGAAGACAAAGAGGTCCTCAGCCAAAACTGGTCTTAATATTTAGACCTCTTAATCTAGTTGCCTAGTTCACTCTGCACACTTGTATAAAACTGACAGATTTAGGGATGCTGACCTGTTGAAAAATACCACAGCCAGAATGCCTAAACAAGTATATAGTTAATAAAACCACCACCATCCTTTACTTTTAACATAGCTCTTAGTAGAAATTTCATAAAAATGGACATCACAGCTAAAATGCATTATTAATTCTCCTATCTGCTGACAATAGAAAAGAAGCAAACTCAGTGATTTCTAGTTAAATACACTGGATGGGAATACCATGTTCTAGGGGTGTTTGCCTTCAAACTGAACCCACAGCAACACACACAAGCAATTTCAATATCCGCCATTTTAAATTCACAATTTTAGACTAAGTGAATGGCTATTTATTTATATTTAAAGCAAAAACATTCTATTTGACACCCTAATGAAGAGAAGGGGTAAGAGCCATAACTAAAATTTTGAAAGGCTCAAAGCAGCAATTAAGGGAAAACAAAAACAGGAAAAAAAAAATTGTGAAATGCTTCCTCTGGATGTGAGGGAGCGCCTAGGAAGCCTATAGCTGTGTGCATGACATGGGTGCACAAGGCCTTGGGGAGAGGCATAAAGCCATAGAGGGGGCAACAGCGGAGAACAGGATCATTCATGAACTGAGGCATCAAAACTTCCTGTTGTAGTCTTTAACAGGCCAGAGTATTTAGTCAGAACTTGACTGCCCTGTTCCTGATCCAGGGCTGGGAATTCAAGGCATGAGGCCCATGGCCAGCAAAAGACATAACAAAACCAGAAAGGGCAAAGTAATCTCAAGAAAGGGAAATTGAAGAGCTCTAGTTAGGTCTTCCAGAGGTAATAAACAAACACACCCTTTATCCCAACCCCAACCCTGGAAAGATAAAGCAAACTAAAAGAAAATGCACAGCAAATAGACATAATCTTGAAGATTTTTAAAGAATAAATATTTTTTGTAATTAAACATTATGCAAACACGTGCCACGCTTGCTTTGTCCATGCATATGCGCTATATACAATTTTGAAAAATACTGTGTTGTCCTTTTGTTTTAAAAGTCATATACAAAGTTTTTTTGTTTTTTGTTTGTTTAATCCTCTTGCTGCCTACCCCCTTCCCCATCCCAAGAATTTTCTTTACAAGGAGCTAATCATCATTCACTCATGACCTTGGGGTATGAGAGAAAGAGAGTCAGTCTGTGTGTGTGGGTATATTTGTATGTAAGGGAAGAAGGGAAAGAGGTACTTTACCAAAGTACAACAAAATGGCTGGTTTGGACATGAAAAGCAGTGTCAAGGAGCTATTTGAAACTGTACTACACTTAGGAAAAAGAAAAAGAAAAAAGGAGTCAGCTTTGAGAATGAAGCTACGTTACAAGTTAAAGTTGGAGGGCTTTTAGTGTGTCTGTCACACTTTTGTTGGCGGCCTAGAATACTGTTGTACAATGGTTTATCTACCTTTTTTATTACAATATAATTTACTTAAACTTTCCGTTAACAAAACAGAATTCTGGTACTACAGACCAGCGGTATCATAATAGGCTTAGTGCCTCCTTGTTTGTGTTTGTGTTTTTGTTTTGTTTTAATTGCATGAGCACTCTAGATGGTAAAGTTTTCAGAGTTCATTTTATGCAGGGCCATTCTCAGTCCTCAATGTACTCCCACAGATCTTTTTCATAGCCTTCATGCACATGCTGTAACAAAACCCTTCGTCGACTCTCACAGTATCTGTAGTCAAAGAGAAAAAACAAAAACAAAAACAAAAACTTGTCGTCAGCCTCTAATAATAAAAGAGAGGCATATTTTTCTTAAAGCATCCCTACAGTTTATCTAGAGATAGAATCAAGAACATGTTTTTAATAGGCACATTTTCAAGGTCTAGATGTACACATACATCAAACTGCTTTTAATGTCACAAGTATTTTTTTGAAAGTTAGGCCTTCCAGTCTCTAATTTTAGAGTCATATAAAGTGTTTTAAGTTCTGATGAACCTTTGGAATCATGTTTTAATCCCATAGCTCTACAGTTAACTATTTCAGAAAGGAGTAATTTCATGGGCTATTTATTCACAACTGTAAAATCTGTTAATTATGAAAGTTATAAACACAATGTAATAGCTATTGTTGGCTAAGAAAAGTAAAAATCATTAGTTAGGATTAAATCTTATTGTCTTCCAAATTCCCAGTTTCCTTCTACTATTTAAAAAGATATTATCATTTACAGGATAAAATTAGGGGAAAAGAGCTTTGTGTTGAGAAATCAAACATTTTACATCTGTAGCTTAAGAGATGCCATAGCTCTGAAATATCTTCTACTCCCATAACAGAGTGTCTCTCTCTTTAAGAGAGAAAAAAAAACAAAAAATCTAATAAAAACTCTAAAAAGAAAGTTTGTACAGCTCACTTGTCAAGAGCCATGATCCAGGATTCCCAGGATAATACCAACAATTCTATTCTCTCACCATAATGCCCACTTTTCCTTTTAAAGATCTTTCTTCCTTATGGGTAACAAATGAATAAAGTAGAATCAGACAGTATGATAAGTGGTTGAATTCTTCCTCTATGCTTCACCCGTACTACTATCTGTAACTTGTTGCCCAATGGACATAAAAAAAAATCTGTGGGAAACTGCTCAGTGCTGGTTATGTTAAACACAAGTTTCACAATACCAAACTTCACCATTAAGGCATTCGAGACCACTACTAGAAGAAAATTTTGCACAACAGCTATTAAAATCTTACCTGTACTTATCTTGTACTTTCTGCTTTATATCCTGCAGAGAATCTTGGGAAATATCTCGTTCGAGGTAGCCCGAAAGCACCTCCGTGGCATTCTCTAGATCTGCTTGGTTATTCTGCAAGAGAAATAATACATAATAAATGTTGCCTTCAAATTAAAGCAAAAAGATAAACCATTTTAACTGGTTTGTTGACTACAGACCACTCTCAACACTGACACTTTCACCTATAGGAATATATTCTCTCTTTTCCAGAACAATTTTTTAAAACTTCAAAAAAGCTACAAATCTATCCACTACTGCCTCTGCAAGAATACTGAGGACAATTTGAAAGAACTGAAAGTCTTTTGGAACCTTCTAGATCTGAAAGCTATTCTTTATTAAAAACTCAAAGGAAACTTGAATTAAAAACCAAAACCCACTTTTGCTCACATTTTTGCTGCAGCTATACCTGGTACACCTATTTCAGAAAACAATGTATAGGGCTGGGGAGATAGCTCAGTCGGTAGAGTGCTTGCCTTGCAAGCACAAAGCCCTGGATTTGATCCCCAGCACCGCAAAAAAAAAAAAAAAAAAAAACAATGTATAGAAAATTAAAATTTTATTATCCTTTAGAACTATAGCCAGTTCCATAAAAGGTACTCATCTAAATTTCCATCTGCTAGTCAGTATTATTGTCAACCCACTTATGGGTATCAATATTTCATGCATCAATTTTAAATGATCATCTTTACTTGAAAAACCTTTACTGCTTAAAGCCCCTCTTTTAGTCATCACTCTCCACAATAAGTAACCATCATATTAACTTCTAATAGCAGAGATTAGTCGAGTCTGAATAAAGGTTTTTACTGAGAACTTATGATGTGACAGGTGGTGCACAAACAAATTACCTGGATCTCTCAAACCTCGTAATATACTAAAAAGGTAATATTCCCATTTTAAAAGAGAAATAAGTAATTTGCTCCAAATCAACAGAGCCAAGACAAGTTTCAAATCTAGGGCTCATTTCAGAACTTGCACACTTAGTTACTAGCTGGCTAAATACATCAATTTGAATGGAGTTTAGTACAAAAAATAAAAATTTCTCATATCTTTCTAATAAATACTATGTTTATCAACATTGTCTGAACCAATGGGAATCTTTAAAACCCTCTACAAATATCTATGAAAAACCAAGTAGTCCTACAACACAAGGTGGGCTTTTTCCCTTTCTGGGAATTCATTCTTACCTCAAAGATAATGGACTGGTTATTCTTTTTGAGGTAGAAAGCGAAGACATAAGTGTACATGAGTGTGGCACGACACTGGCAGAGGACATCAACTGCTTTCTTCAGGAACTGCACCTCAATCCAGGACATGTTGTGCTGTTGCATCTCCTCCATTTTCTGCTTCACCTGAGCATACAGTTTGTGCTCGAAGCGTAGACTCTGCATGTGGTTCATATAGCGATTACAGTAGAACAGGTACCTCTGCAGGGCTGCTCTAGATCGCTGACCCATTAAGAAAAATAAAGGTCATATAATTACTATGCTCAAAACTCAGTATCAATTACATTATGTAATACTCCCACATCTGAGTATATAGCCAAAAGAACTGAAATCATGTTGAAGGGATACTTGCACTTCCATGTTTTTACAACATTGTTCAAAAAGAGCCAAGATATGGAACCAATCTAAGTGTCTATTAATGAATGAATGAACAAAGAAAATGCGGTATACCTACACAGTGGAATACTACTCAATCTTCTTTAAAAAAAAAAAAAAAAAAAAAAGGTGGGGGGGGATTCTGTTTCTTGTGACAAAGTGGATCAACCTGGAGAACCTATGCTAAACCTGGCACAGAAAGACAATACTGTATGATCTTATTTAACTTACAGAAGTAGAGAGCAGAATGATGGTTAGGTGAGACTGTGGGGTGAGCAGGTGAGGAAAGGGGAATTACTGATCAATGGGTACAGTTTCAGACACACAGGAGGACTAAGTTTTCAGATCTACTGCATGGAAGGGGGACTACAGTCTTGGTTATTTAGTATGCCTTGAATGCTCTACTATACTTTCCAATATAGCAGCTATGAGCTACATTTAAACTTAAAATTTAAAAAATTAGTCTCTTAGCACTCAATAGTCACATCTGTGGTCAGTAGCTACCAAAACTAGACAGTGGATATAAAGAACATTTTCATCATTCCAAAATGTTCTGTTGGATAATACTGTTCTATACCATGAAATAAGATGTAAAAAGCAGAATTTTTTTTTTCCTCTCAGTATGGGGTACGAGTGGGGGGAGTGGTAGTACAGTAACACTAAATTTAAAAAACCCAGCCATGAAGCCATCAACAGTAATTTCAGCAAACAACATATATGCCAAATGAATCGAGTTTTGCTGATTTTGTAGTTTTCTTAGTTTGGCTGTACAGTTGTTAAGAGCATAAGAGTTTACAATTGGGTTTATGCTTATACACATTTAAGTAATATTCTAATGAATATATTTAAATCAATATTGGAATTTGAAGAAATATTTTTCTCTTTTAAAGGACCTAAATAAAGCCTATGAAATACTCATAATTTATAATTACAAAAGACATGGTGCTTTTCCCGTTTTTTTTTTTTTTTTTTTTTTTTTTTTTGTAGTACTGACAATTGAGCCATTTAACCAGGGATTGAACCCAAGGATGCTTACCAATGAGATACATTCCACAATGTATAATCTAAAAAAAGTTTTTTTGGTACTGGAATTGAACCTAGTAGAGCTTTACCACTGAAATACATCCCCAGTCATTCTCTTTATTTTGAGTGGCATTCAGAAAAGCAAAGAAACAAACCACCAGGAAGTAGCCAACAACCTTGCCCAACTGAGTGTCCATGCTCCAATTTTGTGGTATCAGCCTAGTTATCTGTTTAATTATGACTACATACTAGAAGATAGCGGTATTTTATTTTGAGGTAGAGTCTAAGTTGCTGAGGCTGGCCTTGAACTTACTTGCAAGCCTCCTAACTCAGCCTCCTAGGTTGCTAGGATTTAAGGTTGGCATCAGAATGTCCAGATTTTTAAATTTTTATTAATTGATTAATTAATTTATGATACTGGGGATTGAATCCAGGGGCACTTTACCACTGAGCTACATCACCAGCTTTTTTGAGATAGGGTCTCAAAAAAGTTGCTGAGACGGGTCTTGAACTTGCCTCATTCTCCCCAGTTACTAGGGAAATAAGCATGGTGCTCTTATACCTGGCTATTTTTATTTTGAGGTGTCATCTTGCTAAATTGCCAAGAGTGTCACTAAACTGCTGAGGCTGACCTCTATTTTGCAATCTTTCTGCCTCAGCCTCCCAAGACACTGGGATTCACAATATTTTCAAATCCAACAATTTAACAGACTACATAACATATATATATGGCTGAGAAAACCATTTGAAAGTAGTATTTTGAGGAAAAAGAATGGACAAATGTAAGAACTATTAAATTCCAGGGTTCTATAATTAGGACAGAATTACCACACTGAAAGGAACTCAAAGTGATGTAACATATAATCCATGCCTAATCTTTGAATTCCTTCTATAATTGCAGGTCATTTCTCTATCTGGTAATAGGGAATTCCCCAATTTCTGAGACAATTCATTTCAAATCAGCTCATCTATAAGTATTAGAACTTCCTGAGCAATGAGGTAAAAACAAAAACAAAAAAAAAAGAGTGACATATTGCCTATAAATAGCACAAGGGTCATTTAACAATTGTTCTCTACTCTCCTGTTTTAGCAGGGGGTGGGAGTGAGTGGTATCAAGACACTAGTAATAACTGAAATTATGCAACCTGACTAGATTAATTAAAAGCAAGTCAAGAAATAAGAATGTTCCTGATAAGCATTTTTAGATAAGATTCCCTTTCTAAACATAAACAGATATGCTGTATTTAATGGAGTGTCTATTCACATTTGGGGCCAGGGTAAGACTGGGAATTGAAACCAGTTCAGTTGAGCCCTTTTCATAAGCTATATCCCCAACGCCTTTTATTTTTTTTTTTTAATTTTGAGATAGGGTCTTGCTAAGTTGCTTAGGGCCACAGTAAATTGCTGGGATTATAGGCGTGCACTACCACATCCGGTTTCCACAAATCTTTCAAAATTGAAAACTTCTGTTAAATTATTCCCCAATGAATATACAATGTGCATTCCTATTCAACCGTTATCCTATTATAAATGTACTTACCTCCTGTGCATCTCTTGCTGCCTTTGCATCATCCTCATTATAGCGGTTACAGTTGTACCTTTAAGTAAATTAAAAGGATTCCATAAAGCCATAAATCAATGAAAAGGAAATAAACCAGAGAATACTCTTTTCTTTTAAAGAAGTTAACCTTTACTTATTTGTTTTTATGTGGCGCTGAAGATCAAATCAGTGCCTCACCCATGCTAGGCAAGCACTCTACCACTGAGCTACAATCTGAGCCCTAAACCACAGAATTTAAAGCTGGATTTAGGGATTATTTAGAACCAACATTCTCATTTACAACAGATAAACTGAGAAGTTAAAATACCCAGGGTTCTACTGTTATTATAATAAGATTATTAGGCTATTCCAAGGAACTGAAAGGGTTGTTAAATGTAACACACTCCTAGTGTTTGAATTCTCTGTAATATTTGATCCATTCTCTATCCAGTAACAGGGAACTCATCTTTTGAGGCAGTGCATTCCAAATCAGCTTATCTATAATCATTATAAAACGATGTTTTCTAGAAGTTCCATTCACTATCTGTAGTTTCTAACTCCATTTTGAAGAGATTATCTTATCTCGTGGGTCCTCTGTTATTCAAACCTAATATTTCTGATTTTCTAGAGTTATTCACCTTATCTGCTCTTTTATAAGTCAAAGAGAACCAATAATTGGCAGCCTACTCTGTAACAGACGCTGTGCTATGTGCTTTACATGCTATCACAGTTAATTAAGTGACATTTAAAACTGAAAGATACATTAAATATAAGGAAGGAAGGAGCACCCCCATAGAAGTCAGTTCAAAGTAGATATAAGAGTGGCATTTCCTTTGTTCTGGTTACTGCATCTCTTTTTGGGAGACTACTTTCTGGGAGCAGCAGCTATACATGAGTACTAACTAAATAACATGTACTTGGCTAAGGACTTTAAATGTACTACCACATTTAACACCCTCAAAATACCATAAAAAATATGTATTATTCTTATTGAACAGATAAAGAATTACACTGGGTGGGAATGCGGAGGGAGTAGTGGGGATTGAACCCAGAGGCACTTTAC
This sequence comes from Sciurus carolinensis, assembly GCF_902686445.1. NCBI lineage: Eukaryota > Metazoa > Chordata > Mammalia > Rodentia > Sciuridae > Sciurus > Sciurus carolinensis. The sequence goes on from NC_062214.1 coordinate 83,317,976, forward strand.
CACTGAGCTACATCCCCAGCCCTTTTTATTTTTCACTTTGAGTCAGGGTCTCACTAAGTTGCTTAGGGCCTTGCCGGGTCACTGAAGCTGCCCTCAAACTTGTAATTCTCCTGCCTCAGCCTCCCCAAGTTGATGGGTTCACAGGTATGTCATCATGCCTGGTTTAAGAATTACATTTAGAGAATAAGTAATATACACAAAGAGGTATTTTAGAGCTGGAATTAAAAACAAACTTGCCTGCCAACAAAGACTCATGGTCTTATCCAGTGAGTATATTATTCATATGCTATTGCCATGTCTTCAGAATCTTTTTAGATCAAAAGGGAGGTCATTTTCTTTTAAAAACCCCAGTCCTCCCTCCTAAAGGAAGAGTTCTGAATTTAATTTATATGTTGTTAAACTGAATCTGTTGTTCCAGTTTATCTAGATTTGCAAGGGAGGTGAGGGAGGTGCTTGGGATTGAACCCAGGGCCTTGCACATGCTAATTAATAAGCACATGCTCTAATTGACTATGCTCCCAGCACCTTCAGGACATAACAGTCAATGTATATTCAATGTCTCTTTTATGTTAGTCCAAAATGTGCACGATTCTTCTATTAATTCAAGAAAATTATCAATAAAATTGACCAGAAACGCAGTATGCACTTAATATATTTGAGGGGAGGGGAGGCATGAAAGATAGCAAGCTTTCAGCAAGTTTTTAACGCAAGTTTTTAAAGCATTCCCAGCCTAAGGAAAACACAAATCCATCATGTGTACTATGAGAAGCAATTTATCCCAAAAATCCCTGCCCATACTCATTGAGTTGGCCACAAACTTCTCAGTCACAATTAAATACCCTGAAACCTAGAAAACATCCTATACTCCATCCTCCTATTCATATCATTTTATTCTGGAATTTCACATGAAAGAAAAACTAAGTTATATGATTCAGGTGTAGTTTGTGGAATCAAATCACAAATTTAAGAAATGTGGGATTACATTTTATCTGTTCCCAGTCTTTGATATTTCTGTATTTTCCACAATTACTCAGAAACAATCAACAATTGATCTCATCTTCAAGTTTCTGAAGTAACCCAGACAAGAATTCACTTAGGTCAGGAAATTTAATATTAACTTTCCCATCCTGGATCATAATCCTTACCTGAGAATACTCTATTCGACCTAGCCCAAAGATAACTTCCCTTACCAATACTGATCAACTATTAACATCTCTTCTATATACTATATCCTTAAAAAAGTTTCCATGTAACTTTTTTAAAAACACATTTATGAACCTCATCCCATGCTGGGCTTCAACCTGCCAACATGGTACAGATTTTAAGGCTAGGAAAGCAAATACTTAGGATTCATTTATACTTCTAACTCAAATAACTCTGGAATGCTACTTTGACAATTCTGAGGCACTTAAAGATATACATAGGAAAAAAAACCATGATTCACTTGCAGTGTCAGCATGCATAAAGGTAAGGCACAAGCAGCATTTTCTGATATCTGGTCCAGGTCATTATTCATTTTTCCTATCTATCAACTGTTTTGTATGCTTTTCTGGTTGCAGTACAACTTATTTAAAATCTGAGTGTGATTAGAGATGATATTAACAAATACATACATCTTTAATAACTCTTCTTTATCCTCTCTCCCCATCACTAGGCTTGCTTACTAAATTTGCACAGAGCAAATTTAGTTTCTAGAAACAGTGTAGTCCTCCAGTATGCCTTCTTAAAATTTAGATAATCTGTCTGGCTAAACCCCAAATACCCTTCCTTGGCTCTGACAAAAGTATAATTTCTCTGCCCTCCCAAAATGATGAAGTCTTTAGAACGCTTCATCTCTGATCATCCATTTTCCAAATATTATGGTGTGGTGTTGTATTACAATGGCAAAATTTCTTTACTTGCACTTAACCAATCAGTTTTTAACCTGGCTCAGAAATAACTTCAGAGTGAATCCCTATTACTATTCCTCTAATTAATACGAATGATGAAAGATCCAATGAAACTACAGAGAAAAACTTGTAACTGTCTTAAGTTCACACCTTCTTCACTTTTTCTTGAACCTACATCTGCTTTCCTCCAATCTACTCTCTACAAAGTGCCAGAATTATAAGATAATGTATGTAAATCTCTTAATACAGAACTTTCTCATCTAAAAAAAAAAAAAACAGCTCAAACTCTGTCACTCCCACTTAAAATCCTTGTGATAATATCAAAATTAGTAGGCTCCAGTCTCTTTCCAAACTCTTTTCCTATTCCCCACAATTTACCAGGGGTCACAAACTCAAACCAGTAAGTAACACAAATTAGTAAAGTGAGCCCTTTGCACATTAAAACACTCAGAACATTAATTTTCACTATTGTCAAAAAATGTGCCAGCTCCCATTTTTCTCAAAACTCAAAGCATCCTCAGTCTAAATTGGACTTTTCCGAATAAAAAATATAAATGGAATAAAAGTATGTTTCACTACTAAATGAAAAACAATGGTGCCATGTGATGCAATCAGCACTCTGTCCAAGGATTATGCATTTGTGGATTCACTCATTTGCAAATAAAAAATATTTGGGGGGAAACTGCATCTATACTAAATATGTACAATTTTTTGTCACTGTTCCCTAAACAACAACTATTTATATAGCATTTTCATTAGACATTATAAGTAATCTAGAGATTATTTAAAACATACAGGAGGATGTGTGCAGGTTATACACAAACACTATAATACTTTTTATAAAGCACTTGAGCATCCCCAAACATGAGTATCCACAGGGGGTCCTGGAACCCAATTCCCAGAGAATGCCAATGAATTAATGTTATTACCCTTCAGTCTTGGGGAAACAAATCAAACTGAAAGGCAAAGACCCATGTAAAAGACTGCTTCCCAGTTCTAGGTGTTTGTTACCAGAGGAATGTAGGCCTTAAGAAGATAAAAACTTGGACTTTTGTTGGGCAATTCTACGATTTTTAAGTTTGATAAAAAAATATTGGCCGAATGCCGTCCAGAGTAAGAAAAATATACTTGCGGGTTGGGCTTTCTCAACAGCTTTTAGTTGCCTAGAGAGACATGCTAGATGATGAAAAAGTCACATTCTTTTCACATCACTCTGCCTTTGTTCATACTGCTCCTTTTGTCCTAAATGTATTTCCTACTACTTTATCAACTAATGAGCTCTCAGCTCTTTTTAAAAAGTTCATCTCAATTGTTACCACCTCTGTGAAACATGCTCTAAGGATATTTTGCATATACTTCTCTTGTAACATAGCTCACACATCAATTTTCGTTTATTTAGTTCCCAGGATAGTAATCTTGTTGAGAGAGAAATATTATTCAAAATATGTGGCACATATCACATACTTATGTGAATATATTCTTCCATTTCCCACAACCTACCAGGCAGATCCATGTGGTTCCCAAGGGCCAAGACACACCCAGCAAAACTCTGCTTTACAGTTCTGGTTACGACAGACCATGTGATTACAACCGCCATCCTTCTCAATTGTGACATGGCATTTGGGACATTCCTATGAAAAGAAACTATAAAGTTGGTGTCAATGCTACACTAGGTTGTATTACTACCATTGAGGAGAAGCCATTTCTAGATTTGATTTACTTATTGCAGTTAATACATGTAAAGCACTTAGAACAGTGTCAAATATTAAGTATTAAAAATGACTTCCTCAGCCTCCTGAGTTGCAGTGATTTATAAGCATGTGCCATTACACCCAGTCTAAGGATATTTTTAAGTGGGACTGAGGGACAAAAACATTTCAGTACTTTAAATCAGATACATAGTAACAGTTTTATGGAAAATAAAACATTTTGTTCATGTAAATATATTCCCTAGTGTTATTTAGAAATAATTATGTAGTATTTTCCTACATCCCATGCACTGTTCTCAGTGCTTTATATGCATCCTCATATTCCTTATAGTAGTACTATTTTTATTTCCATCTGTGAGATGAATAAACTATGGAAGAAAAAAATAATAACCTAGTTCTTGGTCACACAGGTAGGAAATGGGGATTCATACCCAAATAATCTGCCCTCAAAAGACAGGCAAGCAGGAAATCAGGACTTGATTAATAAAGTCATAATATTCCCCAACTTTCTTTGGCCAAATGCTGTTTTAAATTCATTTCAGTGTGGTCCATTAACTATGCTACAGAGAAAACAAGAAATTGTTTTCTGTAAGTCTGTTTCATTTTCTTAGTCTCTGTTAAGCTAAAGTCTCTGATCTATAGGCCTTTTTTGTTTCTGAAAAATCTTGAAAAAAAAAAATCAATCTTACTTATATTTTATTATACCTAGAAGGTAGACAACTTGTATTTTTTTTTTGTCGTTGTACTTGCATATTTACATTTGATGTCTTTAGCCCCCATAAAGAAGAGTTAATCTAGTTATACAATTTGACCTTTGTCAAACAGACTGCACTGCTGACAAACTATACTAATTTTAAGCAGGCTAATGTGGCAAATTTTTATTATATATTTTAGGTGAAAAATTTTTAAATCATTCACTTAAGAAATTTTACATATTGCCAAAGCAGCAAATTTTAGGCATAAAAATAGGTTTCGTTTTACATTTCTTGGTTGTAATTAACCAAATAGTATTAAGCCTTATACCACGACAGTTTGCAAGTATGCTCAAGAAGCTAATAACAACAGTACTTATATAGCTGCCCTCTTCTAAACACTAATATAGGGCACATTAAAGAATCTGGAACGTTAATGAACATTTGTAATGGGAAACCCTCCAATTTTCAAAATGAAGTGCTTAACTAGGAAATTCTTTTAAAATAGCAATAAAAGTATCTGCCTTCCTGATTAGAGAATATTTAGCAAGGTTTCCTTGAGTGATGTGTATTATGCTTATCATGATGCTTACTATGTTTGAGAAAGAACATAAAAATATTGATTGCTACCATATAGTCCTTACAGATTCAAGCATTTGTTTTGTGTGACAAGACTGACTGTTTTAACTGCTAATGCTTTCTAGGAAAGAGAAATACTTGTATCATACACGTAAGTATGCAAGGTATATCCTTACAAGTATGTGTTGACTACGGTTTAAGCACCGAACAAAGCTATAACTAGTACTGATCAAACAACTCAGCTTCTTTAAACACCATCTTTACATGTGAAAGACAGTATTACAAATAAATAGACAATGAATCACCCTATCATTCATTATCTAAGTCACCTACTATCCAGACAAGACTGATAAATAAAGGATGAATGCTTATACAATTTTCTATTAAGAAACTAGTTCTGTATACAGTATGGAAACAAATGCTTATTTATTATTTAGTAAGAGCAGTGCTAAAGAAGTGGTTCAGGGTAATAAGATGAATTCTGAAACTAGTATCATGAGCAATGTACTTTAAAAAAAAAAAAAAAAAAAAAGTGATAGATGGAACTATATACTCTCCTTCCCCCACTGTTTTTTTAAAAAATTTGATACAGGGTTTTGCTAAGTTGACCAAGCTAACCTCAAACTGCTTATCCTCCTGTCTTAGCCTCCCAAGTAGTTGAGATTACAAGTGTAAACCATCACACCTATTCAGAGCCAAGTCTTTCAATAAGTCATAATTCAAAGTTTAACATGAAGTAGACGTGGAGAGATTGTTTTGTTAAATCTAGTTCAGTTCTAGAATAAAAACTTAAAGGCTCCTCAGTTACTATGCTCAAATACTGCCCCTAAAGAATAATTCCTAAAAAGTAAAACTGAGGATTTAAGGAAGAAATGTAAATTAGCCTAATAAGAATCAAGCTAGGTAGAGTGTCCCATAACTAGGTAAATTTACTGCTTCTGTTGATCCTTATCAGTTTCATTACTAACAGTTCCTGAAGAAAAGCACCAACCTTTGTGTTGGCTGCAATCCAATTGGAGGTTTCACTGTCATCGTCACACTTTTTAATCCACTTCTTTAACCACTGTTTGAAAACAATAACTGTTAGAGTTTTTAAAAAGGCTTAAATATCAGAGAAAATTCCTTCAGCACTTCATTACAGTCAAGCTTAAATGTAAAAGCCAAAGAGCAAGATTATCACTAGACTTACTTTCTCTCGAACCAGGGAAACCTCATAGATGTAGTATCTACTATACATAAAATCAAGCAAAGGAGGATTTTTCTCTAGCACAAGCTAAATGGGGAGTCTAGAAAAGTTGAGCTACAGAGAGTGCTTTTCCCCAATAATAAATCCTACTGAGAGGTGCCTTAACCATGACTATGGTAATAATAATGAACTGACTTGACTTCCCAAAGAATATTCCCTAAATACCTACAATAATCACTTGAAATAAAAAGGTCACAATAAGATTTTCTATTTAACAACAGATAACAGTCATTTCATATTATTTTTCACCAAGTCTTAAAAACATACCATCCCATTATTTAAAAATGAAAATGTCAAACTCACCTTACATTTAACAGGATCATGCCAATTTTCTCCACAATTAAAGCTGTTAGGTGACAAAAAGAGTTAAAAGAATGAAGTCCTACTTACCTTACCCTTACAAACCACCCAACCATTTGATGCTTTTTAGTTCCAGTTTCTAGTCACTGGCAAATAAAAGGGGAGGGACCATGATTCTATAGTAAATTACTTGGGAGTTTAGTGTGTATCAGGATTACCATGTAGTGGTTATTCAACATGTGAGAAATGAAGAACAACAAGACAATGCACTGATGACAATTTCATAACAGTTGTTGCTAGGGTACCTCAGACTCTATTCAGAAGTTTCAACTAATGCTTTATCAGAATGTATTCAATTTTTACTTAGTACTCCAAATGAAGAGTAAAATTCTGACTTTGTAGGTCAATTATATTCAGGAAATTAAAAGGCACACTTTTGCATAAATTAAGAGATCAATCTCATAGTCCTGTAGAAATAAATGGTGTTACCTGGCCTAGGTATAAAATATGACTAAATTGCTCTTATTGTACACACACATATACAAGATTGAATTTTAGAACCAGCATTATGAGCAATGTACTTTAAGACAAAAAATTAAAAACAAAAGCCAAGAGATACACCGAGCTACATTCAGCTTCCCCCTGCCACACACCTTTTATTTTATTTTCTTCAATTTTGAGACAGGTCTCAGTAAGTTGCCCAGGCAACTACTATGTTCACTGACAATTCGTTTCTGTTTTCTAGGTTCATGGCACATGCAAGCAATTTGTGAAAAAAGGGTGGAGAAGTTATAAAAATTAAGAACAAACACAAATGATTATGAAAAACTAACCATGATATGATTGATTAATGATCTAATCTAGTAATTTAGGAATGCCAAAAATTCTTTTTGTCAAAGAAAGGAACAAAGTACTATCGATTTAAGTTAAGTCACAGAAATTATTATTTCTGAAAAAGGAAGATGGGAAATGGGATATATTAGGGGACAGAGTTGCCTCAGGAACAGCAAGCACTAAGCAACTCAGTGAGACCTTGTCTCTGAATAAATACAAAACAGGGCTGGGGATGTGTCAGTGGTTGAGTGCCCCTGAGTTCTATCAATCCCTGGTACCCCCCAAAAAAGTGGGGGGGGCCCTGATGGGGTTGTAGTTCAGTGGTAAAGTGCTTGCCCCTCACATGTGAGGCACAGGGTTTGATCCTCAGCACCACATAAAAATAAATAAATAAAATATTGTGTCCATCTACTACTAAAAAAATATTTGAAAAACAAAACAAAACCCTAAGAAGCAGGTTTGGATTCAGATTCCACCTTTTCTTTAAAGGGTAAACTCTGAAACAGTAAGGCACAATTAATCTTCATTGAAATAGCACATTTTATACATGTGTATGTTGACTATACCTGCATTCTTGAAAATATTTATTATTAATTCATAAGCCTAATTCTGTATCTGTTTTGGGGAAAATATAGGTAAGAGGTAAAATATCTATTTCCTAGCTCCACAGGGCCTTGATTGATCACCTTTTCACTCCTACTAAAGATCCTCAAAGGAATGGAAGATCATCTCATTTTCTTCTTTCTATGGTTCAAACTCTGTGTTCCCCAAAATTCTTATGTTGAAACCTAATCACAAACAATATTAGGAGGTGGAACCTTTGGGAAATGACTATGTCATGAGGGCTGCCGTCATAAACAGGTCTAGCGCCCTTTAAAAAAAGGCCTCAAAGAGCTGCCTTGCTCCTTCTACCATGTGAGACACATCAAGAGAGGTACCATCTATGAACCACAAAGCAGGCCCTCACTGCACAACAAATCTGCTGGCACCTTGATCTGGGAATTCCCAGCCTTCATAACTATGAAAAGTAAATTTCCATTGTTTATAAGCTCACCCAGTTTATGGCGTTTTGTCCATGATTGACAAATGAATTGACAATTCATTTCTGCTTTCCAGGCTCATGGCACATGAAAGCATTTGTGAAAAAAGGGTGGAGAAGTTATAATAAATTAAGAACAAACACAATGTTTATGCAAAACTAACCATGATGTGGTTAATAGCCTGAACAGACTAAGATACAAAATTAGTACTGTGAAGTGGGGATGCTGTTTTATCAAAACTCAAAATGTAGAAGCTGATTTGGAAATAGGTAATGGGTAGGGTCTGGAGGTATATGCTAGAAAAAAGTGTACATTATCGTGGACAGATTATTAAGGGTGATTTTGGTGAGGGCTCAGAAAGAAGTGTAGAAAAAGTCTCAACCATATTAGAAATACCTAAGTGGTTGTGAATAGAATGTTGGCTGAAATACGGCCTGTAAAGGCCATTCTGATGCAGTCTCAGGTGAAAATAAGAAACATGCTGTTGCAAACTAGAGGCAAGGCTGTCCTTGCTATAAAGTGGTAGATAAGCCGGTTAAGCAATCCCAAAAGACACTAAAACACTCTTTACTACCTGGTGTCAGAAATTTCACAATAAGTGGAATCTAGAATCCACAGGCTGAAATATATGCTACAGAACTCCAAAGTCTCCAGATGTCAAGAAAGCCGGGCATTGGAAAACTCTTAACACTTAAAACCACAAAATTCACCTGCAAAATTTCATTCTATAGTATTAAAACTTGTCTAAGTAAAAAAAAAATTTTAAAAAGACTGAGTACTATGTTTGCTAAACTGAGACAATCTAAAAATATAGCAAGAGCGATATAGAACTCAACACAGGGCTGGGGAGGTAGCTTAGTCGATAGAGTGATTGCCTTGCAAGCACAAGGCCCTGGGTTCGATCCCAGCACCGCAAAAAAAAAAAAAAAAAAAAAAGAACTCAACACAATTTGACAAAAAAAGTAATCAACTCAAAATGAAAAGAACTAAGTTCCTATCTTGGATCTTTTAAGTTTGCGCCCATATAAGTTACAGTGAAGCATAAAGGAAAATGAGATTATAACTGCATTTATGCCCCATGAAAAATAATCACAAAGTTAGAACATCAAAGAAAGAGAAAACATTATTCAAGATGTGACTTTTCCATTTAATTCTTAATTATAAAAATATATATGGTATTCTAAACCAACATCATGCAGTTTCCTGACTGAAGTAAATTTTTTTCCATTTTATTACCAAGAATAAACAGAAAAGCTTACATGCACTACTTCTATTTAGAAAATCATTTGCTTACCAAAATTGGCGCCCACATTTGCAGCGAACAGGTTTAGCATCAGGATATTGAACTTTAACAACATGGTGGCAATCTGGGGCAGGACACCACTTTAACAGTCGATTGCACTAAAACACAAATGAGAAAACTTAAAAATGCAGCAAATATAAAAACCTGCTATAGTCTTCATTGGCAATGCTTATGGATGTACTGTTTTCTCAAGATTATTAATCCCTTGAAGACCTACTTTTATAAAATACATGAACGATTTTCTTATTCTATTTTCAAAATTCCACTGAGAAATTTTTGAAATTATTCATTATGTGAGTCTTAACAAACAACAGTTTATTTATGATTGTACTTCAAGGCAATTTTCATGAGATGCAAGAAAACCAGATGTGCTTCAATTCAGGGAAGACTTTTAGATGCTACAGTATAGTTTAAGATAAGTTAATGCGTATATATGTAATTCCTCCTTCTGACAACAGAAAGAGCTAAAGTTAGTTTCTAAATTACAGGGCAAGATTGCATTTTGGTTCTTCAAAACCTTATTTCCTTTTTTTCTTTTTGGTAGTGCTGGAGATCAAACCCAGGGCCTCACACAATCTAGACAAGTGATCTACCACTAAGCCACACCTCAGTCTGGAAATATAACTTTAAAAGTATTTTTATTAAGGAACAAACATGGCTCAAAGTAATAGTCTGTAATAGATTACAAACTCCACTGAAGCTGGGTCAGGTGGGGCATGCCTGTAATCCTAGTTACTCAGGAAACTGAGGCAGGAGGATACAAGTTCGAGGACAATCTCAGGAACTTAGCAAGACCCTGTCTCAAAATAAAATATGAAAAGGTTTCAGGGTGTAGCTCAACGGTAGTATGTCCCTAGATTCAATTTTCCATACTATAAACAAAACAAAAAACCTCCACTGACCATTTCAAGAAATATACTATTTCTAAAATGTGCTGTTTTCCAATTTACTCCCTAACAGAAATAAAAACTATTTTCTAGAATTAAAATACCAAGTTAATACTCTCTTATGGGGGCTGGCAAGTCCTTCCGATAAAGTTAGACTGTTGGGGGCTATGTGGTGCGGAAGGCGCCGGGATGGCGCTTGGCAGCCAGCCAGAGGTTGCTTTGATCACATCGGCAGTGAGGAGGTTGATTGACATAAGCACACCCAGGTGATTTGTCATTGGCCGTATCCAATTAAGTCCATGCACACAACGTGTGCACAGGTGCTCCTGCTCGTGCCTGCTCGTTTTTTTGACCTTTACCATGATTGGGCAGCTAGCTCAATTAATTAGATTAGATTGGCCTAATCTTTGCATAATTGGCGTCAGCCCTACCCTTCGCCTCCTGGAGGGGATATAAGCCGGTGCTCCCGGAGGGTTTTTTTTTTTTTTTTTTTTTTTTTTTTTTTTTAAGGTTCGAGGTTCCAGTTCCTGGGTTTCCTGATTCATCAATAAACTGTTCCGAATTCAAGAGCCTCGCTACTCTTTTGTCCCCCGCACCAAATTGACTCCGCTGGACGGTGTCATCAGACAGTAAAGATTTTTGTTTTATAAGCCATTAATGCTCTCTGTAGGAAGTACTCAATCCTGTCATAGTAGCACAAAAAGCAGTCATAGAACAAATGGCTATGTGCAAGTTCTAATAAATTTTTATTTGCAAACACAGACAGGCCATAATTTGCCAACCTGTGCTCTAAGAAAGAAATATAACAAAAGTAACTACAGTGTTCTTGGGTATAGTTCATAAATAAGATAGAAGGGCTTCACACTTTTAATAGGTTGTATGCTTGCTTGTTTTCTTGGCTGCTATGGATCAAACCCAGAGCCTTATCAATGTAAGGCATACGCTCTGAGCTACATCCCCACATTCCATATTTTTAAAAGTAGTATCTCCTTTAAAAAACAATTCCTTTTTTTAAAAGAAGGAAAACTTATTTCACTTACCTCTACAAAGCTATTTGTTATTAAATGCTGATACTTTAATTTAACTTTTGAATCTGTTATCAGGCGCCTGAAACCAAGAATAAAAACAATTTATTAGGAAGTTTACAGCCAAGAGTATTTTCCACATTTATAACATATAATCTTAAAAACTGTTTATGCTATGGTTATCACACAACTGCCCTATGTGGAAAATACTGAACTGAACTTATGCTGCTATCAACAAATATAACTCATCAAAATTATAATTTCCAACTTTCTATAGTTTTATTTTGGTAGACATTTTCCTCATGTTTCTTATAGTCTAAATATTCTGTCTTTACACCCAGTGTGTATTATAAACCTAAAGACTTACCAACTATTGCCAAGTTTAGCTCACTTCACAATCTTCTGACTCTGATATCATGCCTTAAGACAGCAATTCTTGGTCACATATCTTTAGATCCCCCACCCAAAATGGTATGTGAAATAAGCAGATGTTGATAGGACTGTTAAGGAATGAATCCACATTTTCTGATAGCTAAAGCTTATATAATTTTTAGAGTCTTTTTTATCTGGGAATTCTTTGTCATTAAATATTCAGTGACTGCAACCTGGCTTCTTTCACCTACCCTGAACACTCTATAATTCACAATAATTTCTATAACTCACATCAGAAGCCCATGAAAGTGAGGAACCCTGAAGCTTCGGTTTCATTCCTTTTATGGTAAAACCCTTCTGAATGTGTTATAATAAAATGGTGTTAAAGTGGGATGGGCACAGGGAATAGGGAAGATAACCACCGAAGCCAAGAAGAACCATATTGAACATACATGGGATTCACCCTATTGAAGTTTTTTAAAATGAACAAGACAAGTCTGGCTTCATCTAATTCTTAAGCTTCATATTTCCCACTCTCCTTCCGTAAGATCCTATCCTGTCCTATGCCACATTTTTTTTTAAGTCCTGTCATCTATATTCTTATACTTCCTGAAAACTAGTAAGTACCACTCTTCTTCAGAGGTATTGCTTAAGACAGCCTCCCTTGGAATTGAAATAGGAGAATGTCATGATGGGATTCTAAGGTGGGACAAACTATGTTTGAATAATGACTTCATAACTCTCTAGCTATGAATTGAGGGTAAGTCCTGTGAACGCTATGTGCCTCAGCTTACTAATCTGCAAATCAGCAGAAATGAAGAATTGTGAGATTGGAACAGTGCCTGGCAAACAGTAAGCACCTAATAAATATTAATTGCTATATTATTATATTACTTCAATCAGTTAAAATGTTGTTATTCACTTGAGGAAGCCTTTCCTGACAATTTGCCAAACCAGTCCAGATGTGGAACCCCTCTTAGTTCGCCTGGCATCTAAAACATCTCCTTTATAGATAATTCACTGTAATTTTAATTAGACAGTTATCTACATAATCATCTGTTTAATATCTACCTTCCTGCTCATTTATACCCAAACAATAAACTCCATGAAAGGATCTTTTGTATCCAGCCTGGCTTGAAGAATGTGTTCAATTCTTAAATGGGTAAACTATATGCACACATGTTGAAAATGAAATCTAAAAGTAATTAATATATTTGGTACTTCCTCACATAATTAAACATGGCATTACTATATGACCCAGCAACTACTCTCCTAGGTATATATACTCAAGAGAATTAAAACCAGGCCTTCAACAAAAACTTGCAAACAATGGTCATATTTTCATACAACAACAAATACTTTCACAAAAAGTAGAAATATCCATATACTGGAACATTATTCATCAATAATAAGAAATGAACTACTAATTCATATTTCAACATGGATGAACCTTGAAAACACTAGGTGAAAGAAGCAAGTCACCAAAGACCACACATAATTCCATTTATATGAAATGTCCAGAACAGGCAAATGCATAGAGACAGAAAACTGGTAAGTGGTGGCTAGGAGAGGAGAGAATGGTTGAATGAATATTTTCCATGAAAATATTCTGGAATTAGGTAGTGGTGATGGTTCTACCACATTACAAAAGCACTAAAAGTCTCTAAATTATATAAATTTTAAAAATTAAAATGGTGACTATGTCACATGAATTTCACATCAATAAAATAAGGAAATGTGATCCAAAGTCAGATGTCCAGGTTCCCAAACATACCTTACATCTATTATTCATAACATTTCTCTGACTTAACAAATTCTAGTGACTTTTTTTTTTTCTTTTTTCTTTTTTTTCTTTTGGTATTGGGGACTGAAGTCAGGGGAACTTTACAATTGAGTTAAATCCCAATCCTTTTTATTTTTTACTTTTTGAGACGGGTTCTCACTAAATAGCTTAAGGCCTCTCTAAATTATTGAGATTACAGATGTGTGCCACTGTGCCCAGCTTCCAATAATTCTTACAGCTGACCTTAGCTTAAGAAGAAGTTGCCTAAATCTGGCAAGACTAACTAGGACCCATTACAGTAAAGGTCAATCAGTTATTAGAACAAGGTTCCTACCTTAGTTATCTTGATGGTGAAGAAAAATAAAGTAACCTTACATCTTTGAGAATAGCATCCTCAAGAAAAAGGCTAGTGTCATTCTGGTTTTTAATGTGTAATTATCTTGACAGTGATCTGTTTCACTTATGTTGAATTATAATGCCAATACTTCTAATAGAATGCAGCTATCAGGTAAACAAAATAATCTCTAATGAAAACTTTCTACACTGCTGAGTAACGTCAGATGTGTTAACCCCGCTTGAGTTTGGGAATGATACTTCACTTTAATGAGATAACCAAAAAGCTATGATTTGATTTATTTATTTGTTCCTGTTGCAGGGATTGAACCCAAAGGCACTTAACCACTGAGCCAGAATCCCCAGCCCTTTTTATTTATTTATTGTTTGATTTTGAGACAGTCTTGCTGAATTGCTAAGAGTCCCACCAAGTTGCCGAGGATGACTTTGAACTTGAGACCCTCCTGCCTCTGGCCCTTGGGAACAAAATAATTTTCAATGGCTACATTATATTCCATTCTTCCCCCACTGTTGGGCATCTGGGTTATGGGAGTTATGACAATGTGATTAACATCTTTACAATAAATCTTTGCTAATTTTTATTATAAAATTAATAACATTTACTATTATCTAAATTTTATTTAATCGCAAAGATCAAAATGATCTTAGTCATTCCATCTCATCATTTTCTTCAACCCCACATTTAAATCTGACTAACTTGAAAATATAACCAAAATCCAAACCATTTCCTGTCATCTCTTCTACCATCCTGCTCCAAACCAACATCTCTTGTCTAGACTACCATCACAGTCAAAAACTAATATCCCTGTTCCCATTTAATCTTTTCTTTTGTTTCAAACACCAGCAGTCAATGCAATCCCTCTGCTCAAAACATTTTCATGGCCAAATGAAATAAGTAGAATAAAAGCCAAAGAACTTACAATGACCCATCAGTCACCACAGAATCTGCTTCATATGTCCTCCCCCACTCTTCCCTGCCTTCCTTCAATCTGTACTTTTTAAATTACAGTTCAATAACAGTTTTAAGTTTAAATTGCTAATGCTTAGCAGTAATTTATTCCATCTGTATTTAATAAGCACCAAAACTTGACATTGTTTTATTTTTACATTTCTATGAGGCCAGGAAATTATTTCACTGTGAACTTGAGCTAGGATCCCTTAAGCCTACATTCTAAAATAGACTAGCTATACTGTAGTTTTTGTACTAAATTTCCTTCTTAAAATACTGAAGTCAGTGCTTTTCAATGTTTCTCTATGGAGAAATAACAGTCATTCAATTTATTCCCAATGAGCCAAGTAACTTCAAAATTCCATTAAAACTTTGATCCTTAAACATAAACATAACTTAGGCCAGGCAGAGTGACACATGCCTGGAATCCCAGCTATTTGGGAGGTTAAGGCAGGAGGATCACAAATTCTAGGCAGCCTCCACAGCTTAGAGACATTGACTCAAAATAAAAAGGGATAGGGATATAGCTCAGTAGTAGAGTACCCCTAAGTTCAATCCCCAGAACTGCCCCCCTCTCCAAAATATTCTCAGACACTACAGAAAAATATGCCTACATACCCATCAGAAAGGCTAAAATTTTTAAAGACAGGTGATTTATATATATAGGTAGGAGTGTGGGTACACAACCACTTTAGGAAACAGTAGCGGTATATACTCAAGTTAAAAATCTCATTCCTACATACATACCCCAAAGAAATCAGTGCATATCTGCCAAAAGACACATTAGGTATATGTTGTAGTTTTTTCACAGTAGCTAAAACCAAACAAATCAGTCAAAAAATTCCAAGTATCTATTATTAGAATATGGAAATACTATATAGAAATAATAATAATCAAATATTCTGGGACTGGAGTTGTAGCTCAGTGGTAGAGCACTTGCGAGGCATGTGTGAGGCCCTGGGTTCAATATTTAGTACCACATATAAATAAATAAAAGATCCACTGACAACTAAAAGAAATATTTTTTAAAAGATGCAGAAAATTAAAAAATAAACATTAAAAATAATAATCAAAAAACCCCCAAACACATGTATCTAACAACATGCATGACCATCAACCACATTAACTGAAACAAACATATTCACAAAAGAACACATGGTACATGATTCATTTTGATGATGTTCAAGAACAGGCAAAACTAACTGATGGTAACAAAACTCAGGACAAGCAGCCAAGGTAAGATGGATACTAACTGGGCAAGGGCATAACGATGAACATTCTGAGTAATGGGGAAGTTCAACACCTTGATCTGGGTAGAAGGACTCAAAAAAAAAAAAAAAAAAAAAAAAAAAAGGAAAGAAAATCAATATGCAGCAAACTGAACTAATAATTAAATAAGAACAATGTTTTCCCTCTGTAATGCAATTAACACACATATTGAAATGTAGTTTGTTTCTTTCCTAAGATGGCACAAACTATATGACTGCACTTAATTACTAAGGATCCAGGTAGCTTCACAAACTTATTCGTGATTTTTAAGATACTGACAGAATGTAAAATGTAATCATCTGACTTTGAGGCTTGGAATAGCAGAGATTTAAAAGATTCCATTTATTTCTCTTTGGGCCCACTCAACCATTTGGTTCTATAATTAATATTTACACAGTTATATTTTAAATGTATTGTTTTATAATTTTCTGATCAAAAGAATGGCGGCACCAATTTCCTCACCATACATAGTAAGAAGTTAAGATGTACTGCTTAAAATTGATAGAACAGGAAATATACTGACAAAATAGCATCTAAATTATATTGTTTATTTTTTTTAAAAAAATCTATTTGTTAAAAAGACCAGTACTGCCTTTTTCAAAAGTGGGAAACTAGTCAACAGAATTACACATTATCAGGCTGTAGCTGTAGCTCAGTGGTAGAGCACTTGCCTAGCACGTGTGAGGCACTGGGTTCAATCCTCAGCACAACATAAAAATAAATAAATAAAATAAAGGTATATTGTGTCCATCTACAACCAAAAAAAATTTTTAAAAAAGAATTACACATTATGTATGTCATGATCTTATGAACCATTTTTTAAAAATTCTATCAGTTTAAAGCCTTTCTTTGCAGATGTGAGGGTGAGCACTGCTTATGCTAAACAGAAGCACTTACTATTAAGCTATACCACCAGTCCCAGAAAAAGCTTTTTAAAAAGTAATAGGCAGGGATGGAGATATAGCTGAAAAATAGACCGTCAAATGTGTATTAGGTCCTGGGTTCCATCCCTAGCACTACAGAGAAGAAAGAAGCAATGGGCATAGATCTTCTAGAAGTGAGCCAAGTTTCTGCCTTCATGTTTCTAAAATCTGTACATGAAAATACTATTTTTTAGGCATGATGCATAGGATGTTGAATCCAATCATTAAAATTCCAGATGTTTACTAATTAGTGAAGATATAACTAAATATACTACTTGAAGATCTTGAAAGACTTTATAGATACAAGGTTAACTTCATCCTCCCTAAGAGTACTAAAGGAGCTATGTATAGTAAAATAAAATTAAGTTCTAAATAAGTAAATGAAAAAAAAATTTTTTAAATAACTAACTACTCAGATAAATAGAAACACATTTATTTAGTCACAAGTGATACATACTTTCACTAACTCATGAAAGTGTAAGGACAAATTTTGTGACAAAAAGCTCTCGAAGTATAATGTTACCTTTATGACTTTGGAAGTATAGCTAGCTACATGAGGCCACTGTGTGGAGAAGCCCCACTTAGTCTAATACCCTTGATGGTATGGTATTACAGCACAAATAAATCACTGAAGATTTCAACGATGACATATGTTTATGAAGGTAAAGAATAGGATATTCTCAGTTACTGCTACAGGTATTCAAAATTCATGTCTAGGGCTGGGGTTGTGGATCAGTGGTAGTGCACTTACTTGCCTAACACATGTGACGCACTGAATTCAAACCTCAGCATCACATAAAAATAAATTAAATAAGGGTATTGTGTTCATCTATGCACACCCCCCCAAAAAAAGACACATGATTATTAAATCCTGGTTCCTAAGGAATACTAAAAAGAAAATTCAGCTGAGAATGGTAGTGCATGCCTAAAATCCCAGAGGCTTGGGAGGCTAAGGCAGGAGAATTCCAAGTTTGAGGCCAGCCTCAGCAACTTAGCAAGACCCTGTTTCAAGATAAAAAATAAAAAGGCTCAGTATGTGGTTCAGTGCCCCTGGGTTCATTCCCTAGTAGCAAAAACCAAACTTTAAAAAAAAAAAAAAGCAAACTCATTCAATTACCATTATGAAGAATTAAAGAGTCGGGCTAAGAGTATTTCAGTGGCAGACCATCTGCTTAGAGTACAAGATGTCTGGGGTTCATTACCCAGCACCACCAACAAGAAGAGGACAAAAATGTCAAAAAGCACCACACCAAGTGATCAGTAAATCACTACTTTCCGTGTATTATTTCCAAGATTAGAGCTACTAATCCTGGATGGAAGTATGCATAGGACTTAGTCAACATAAATTGTGTACCTTGGGTCACAGAGTTCACAGCTTAAGAAAGAAATACAGATAAAATTACAGGGGGGAAAAAGTGAACTGTGATTGAGATGGGGGAGAGGGGTGATTTAGAAGCTCACTGGATATCTGCCCAAACCAAAAATAAAATCTAAACTGAGGCCTAAATATGACTAAGAAGACCAATAAGTTAAAAGAAGAGTAATGTGAAGAGTATTGTATGTGAGAAAGCCAGGAGGCAAGAAAATAAAGTAAAATTCAAACAAAACCAAATGCAAATAAAACAGTATTTAATAAACTAGGTTCTGCGTGGCTAAAACAGAAAGTAGAAAAGATTAAGCAAAAGATGGAAATGTACAGGTAGGTGTGCAATATAGGACAACAATGACAGAAAGCCTTTTGTGAAGAACTCAAAGGTGATAAAAGTAGGTAAGAAGGATTTAGGAACCAGTACCAAATTTTCAGCTAAAAAAAGATGATGACCTGGATTAGGTTAATGGTAAAAGGAATGGACGGATTTAAAGGTAATTAGGATGTGGGGACAAAGAACTGAAAGAATTTGGTGCAGGGGTGATTCTTGGAGGTGTAGAACAAAAATACATCAGGGATTATCATCAAACTTTTAATTCATGCAAACCTTTAACACCTAATGATCCCTTTCTTTGTTACTGAGAAGCAAGCAAAGAGCGAGTCTGGGGGTGAAGGAAGTGGTGATGAGGGACTGACAAGATAAAGCCTGTGGAATATATACATTGAGATGACTGACAGGCTGTGGGATATAAAGATCCTAAACTCAAAAGAAAGAACTGATTTGGAAATGTAAATTTGCTGTTTCCAATGCATGCCTATAGAAACTATATAACTGTACAAGAAAGAAACAAGAATCCATCCAATAGTCAAAGCCAAGGAAAATTTGAGAACTGGATGCAATTTTCAATGCATTCCCAATTGTATTACAGTATATAAGTTGGAAGACTTAGGGGACCAAATGTGTGTTTTCAGTACAATTTGTTACAAAGACACAGGAGTGACCCTTAAGAAACCACATTAAAAAACAAGAATTTTTCAACTGAGCTGAGCTATCAGCTATGTACTGCAAGGGAAAATGATACACAAAGTGGGTACAGGAAGATAGATCAACAAACCTAGAAAACAACATAGAGCTGTTATTAACCCCCCCCCATGTCCATTTTCATCTAAAAATTATACACTAGACAGAGAGAGAGAGAGAGAGAGAGAGAAGGAAGGAAGAAAGGAAGGAAGGAAGGAAGGAAGGAAGGAAGGAAGGAAGGAAGGAAGAAAAATGTGACCCATATGTGGGGAGAAAGGCAGTCAAGAAAACTCTGTGATAGGACCCAGGTGTTAGAGTTAGCAAAGACTTCTATGCCACTATTATAAATAAATTCAAAGAACCAAAAGAAATCATATTGATAAAGAAATCAACAAATAGAGAATTTCATGTCAGGCATGATGATATGTTTCTATACCCCTTAGCTACTCAGGAAGCTGAGGCAGGAGAATAGTGAATCCAAAGGCCAGCCTGGGCAACATAATGAGCACCCTGTCTCAAAAAACTAAAGTCAAATAAAATAAAACAGAGAATCTCAATAAATAAAAATTATAGAAAAGTACCAACTGGAAATTTTACAGGTGAAAAGCATAATAACTTCGATCCCCAGCCCTGAAAAAGAAAAAAGAAAAGAAAAGCATAAGCTGGGGGTGGTAGTACATGTGTGTAATCCCAACTATTTGAGCGGTTGAAGGAAAAATTGTTTTAAGTCGAAGGCCAGCCTGGACAACCTAGCAAGACACCCTCAAAATAAACCAGCAAAGTGCTGAGGATATAGCTCAGTGATAAAGCGCTTGCCTAGCATGCTGGAGGCCCTGGGTTGGATGAATGGAAATAACAGAGGAAAGAGGGATGGGGGAGGGAGGGAGGGAGGGAGGGAAGAAAAGGAAGAAAAAGGAATGGAAAAGCATAAACTGAAGTGAAAAACTGACTAGAAATGTTCACTAGCAGATTTAAGATATGGTAAAATACATAAATAAAAATAAATACTAAAAAACACTTAAAATATATGATGAACTCAAAGATATATCACCAAAAACTATCCAATATGAAACAGTAAAAAAGACAAAATGAACACAGTCTACACAACATGCATGTCAAAGTTAGGGGAAATATGTGTGAAGGGATTGCCATAAAGAGAGGATAGAAAAGGATAAACATTTTAAGAAACAATGGGCAAAAGCCCCAAGTTTATGAAAAACATTAATTTGTTCATCCAAAGAATTTAATAAGCCCCACACAGGATAAACACAAAGTGAACCACATCTAAATAAATCACAGTCAAACTTCTGTAAGCCAAAAACACAGAAAATCTTAAAAGCACCAAACTGTGGGGGTGGGCACCAAAAAAGCAATATGATGAAAGGTTTTCTTATCAGAAACAATGGGAAGCAAAAAAGCAGTGGAATCACATATCCAAGTGCTGAAACTATTGGATGAAAAGCCAAGAGCATATAAGTTTTTAGAAATTCTCAAATGGCATTTAAAAATGGTTACAACAGTGCATACACTCTACTATATTATCACATTAGACAAATTCTTTAATTCTTAACCACTGTGAAATGCTGAAATTAAAAAAAAAAACAAATTTAGAGCATCTAGGGTGTGTGTCAGTGGTGATCAAACTCAGCAAGCATGCTATCACTGAGTTATGTTCCTAGCCCCACCCACTCCCCCCCCCCCCCCAGATGGAGATCTCACCAAGTTGCCTAGGTTAACCTTGAACTCAAGGATCCTCCGGTCTCTGCCTCCTGAGTAGCTATGATTACAGGTGCTCTCCACTATGCTTGATTTACATTTATTTAAGCTTAAGTTTTTGTTTAGTACAATTTAAATTTCTTACTATGAACTGCTTGTGTCTTATACAAACAAATTTCTTCCTCCTGTTTCTCTATCCATCTAGTGATCCATCTTACCTACCAACTTACCTACATACCTATGTGGTACTGGGGACTGAACCGAGGGGCACTCTAAAACTGAGCTTTATCCCCAGCATCCTCACTTTTTTGTTGGTACTGGGGAATGAACTCAGAGGCACCCTACCATTAAGCTAATTCCCCAGCCCTCCACCTTATTTCTTTTTTTTTCCCCCTTGAGACAGGATTATGCTAAATTGTCCAGGTTAGACTTGAACTTTTTGTTCTCCTACCCCAGACTCCCAAGTTGCTGGGATTACAAACATACCGTACCCAATCCTTCTATTGATTTATAATAGTCACATGATACCAAGAAAATTAGCCATATTTGTTTTATGTGTTTGATATATTTTGTCCACATCCCCTCTAGTCTTCTCCCAGTCAGGATCTTATCCAGAAACACATTATAAAAAGATAGATATGAAAGCTCCTCCAGGTGAATGCAGAGGAAGATGTCCTCCATCACAGCTCCTGAAGTATCTTCAGGAAACTCATGGTTTCTTTGTGTACAATCTGATAAATAATGCTTAATCACTCTCTGAGGAGAACATCCTAAGAATACCTAAGTAAACTGTACAATCTGTTAAACCCAAATGGCAGTAACATATTCATGGGTTCAGATCAATTTCTTTGATTTACAAAAATTTCTAAGTATCTAGATTACATAAGTGAATATGCAATCTACTGGAGATAAGTTTCCTCTCCAAAACAGTCATACTTTTCTCCATTTTTCATACATGCCTGAACTCACTGCTATTTGCTTTCCACTGTCAACCTTCTAGTAAAGTTGCTTTCATAAGAGGGAAATCCAATGGTCTCTTTTCAAGTTTTCTTGATCATATCTCTGCAGGAAGTGACATCATTAGTGACTTCTCTTGCTGACAGTCTCTACTCCATTGGTTCCTGTATTATTCTCTAAACAAATAACCTAAGTGTCTTTCACTGATCCCCTCCCCTCCTTCTAACTTGAAAATTTCAACTCAAAGACCTCAGTCTATCTTTTTTCATTCTAATTTCTTTCCCTAGACTAACAGCCTCTTCTGTCATTACTTCAACTGTTAACTTATTTGTTTACTGAATCCCAAACCTGAAGGGTACTAGGTTCTACCTAATGGATCAAATTAAAAGAGTGATTCATACTAGAGTTTTTTCATACCCCACACTGATCTGTCTTTAAATTCTGTTCTTTCTACTGGCTCCCTTCTAAGATCCAAACTCTCACACTATCATCTTTAACCTACTGAATAAACGCCTTCTAACCAAGTCTCATTGCTCAAATGCTTTCCCACTCTAAAAGTTGTTTTTGTGATACTGTAGATTAAGGCAAAAGATGCTACCAGTGAACTACACATGTCCAGTCCTTTTTTCCTTTTTATTTTGAGGCAGGGTCTAGGTTGCCTAGACTGGCCTTGAACTTGCCATCCTCCTGCCTCAGCTAATGTTTGGGATTACAGGTGTGGGCCACCACACCCAAAATTGTATTTCTAAAATGCAAATTGTATCAGTCTTTACAACTATCTATGAAAAAATTCATTATGGACTGTCAAATGTCTTGTATTCCCATTTCTAATAACCTCTCACTCTGCGCTCTAGTCTCAGACTAACTCTAAAGAGAAAAGTTCAGGTTCTATTTAAAAAATACTGACATTCTTTAACAAATATTACCCTCTACTCCCTCAATCCTAATTTTTGCACCTCTTATGTTACTAGCTAAATCAAGTAAGTCTCTCCTAAACTCTTCAGAGAATAATTTCTTTCTAAAAGACTATATCTATATCTGTATATAGATATGTATACATATAAAAGTAATATGTCTTTTACTTCAAACTCTTGCATTATAGTTTATTATTACTGTGTACTTCTTGAGGAAAAGTACCACAGTTTAATGTTTCTGTTCCCTATGCATATGTGCCAGCAAGTATGCTCCCCTAAGTGTTTATGGAATGGATGCAAGGATACACTGACCTATACTGATGAAATGTATAATGAAAAATGATGAATTGATGAAAGGATACAAAGATCAGACAGCATAAGGGGGACAAGATAAAGACAACTGGAAGAATGATGGTACTTCAAGATGATACATAACTTATTTTTGCTAGCCTAAAATGGTAATGAAAATAAGATTACTAAAAAGAACAAGGATCAACAGAGATGGTGACAACAGTGTAAGTTTCAAATAAACCACGTAAAGAAAGTACAATCAGTGAGCTTTATAAATTGTGCTGGTCTAGTCAATATGTATCTTTATCAGGTTAAGAAATTTATTTATTAAAGCACATGGCTGCTTTTACTTTTATTACAAATATACCTTTCTGTATAGATAATTATCCAGTACTAATCATATAATTCACTTGTGGGTCCTCAATCTCTCATTGTGAAATGAAATCAAGTAGGTTAACCTGAGGTTATGAAAACAGCACTGACCCAGGAATTAAGCAAGCTGGGATTTTAGTATAACTCAGGAACTCATTATGGTTCTTTCTCCAAGTTTCTTTCTCCCTTGAAAAGAGAACCTTTTACTAGCGTAGTTATTAGCTGACAGCCTTCCACTGCAGTACCTTTGAGATCGCAGCAGTGTTCCAGCACAGACCACGCTCATTCTGGCTGGTAGTCCCAGCAAATGACTGAATACAGATACCTGAGTCCTCCCTTACTCCTTACTGAGGCATTTCTCTAAGGGAAATTTTATGTGCTAGAGTTCCCCCCAGGGTTGCCAGAGATTCTCATAGACACATCATAATCAGAATCTTTTCCTATTGCAAATATCTCCCTTCCTTCCTTCCTCAGACATCTTAATCTGCCTGGAGAGCTGTTCCTCCCTGCTCTACCCACTTTTATTACAGCACAGATGTTCCCCCCAATAAGTCTTCTTTTCTTTTCTTTTTGTTTTTGTTGGGGGAGCAGGGTATGTGTGTAGTGCTGGAGACAAACACAGGGCCTCACACGTTAGGCAAGAGCTCTACCACTGAGATATATCCCCAGCCCCTAACTCTTTCCATTTTAACTCTACCTTAGCATCTCTTTTGCAGAGGACCTCAACTGACAAATTCTTTGATTTCAATATTTACCAAAAGTGGGCATTTAACCCAAGTTAAAAGTGTGTTTTTGTACTACAAAGGAATATGTATCGGAATGTCTCTTCAGACCTTTTAAAGTCTGCCTTCTTTGAGGTGCTAGGATTTAACCAACTAACCAATATTCAACATGCAGAATCTACCAAAAATACTTACATAACTGTGTTGTCATCCACTAAGATATCACAACCATGAGCAGGACACGAAATAGTCTGAAAAAGATTGAAATTTAAACTATGTCTTCATTCAACAAATATTTATTGAATGCTTACCACTGCCAGGCACTTTGCTAGGTTCTGGGGACACTAATGTTTACAGGATCTCAATCCTTCCCTTTCTATTTAAATGAAGTAAATGTGCGTATGTGTTTATCACTAGGAAGTGACAGAATTACTAACCTGAGTGGTTCTGCAACAAAATCTTGAGAGGTTAAGGTAATTTATCTGACCACACTGTTTAAAAGTTTAGTTTGATGTATTACCAATGTTGATGACTGCTGGAAAACTCTGCCTAAATTAGGTCTTTACAATGTAAACAGAAAAAAAAAAAAAAAAAAAAAAACACCTACTTTTAAGTTGTTTTAATATAGAAAAATGTTGCTCATGCAATTCCTAATCCAGAAAGTTTCACCAGTTTATATTTATGCAAGGGTCTAAACACTACAGGAAACTCAATAAAAACTGAAAATCATTTTGGGATCTTTACCTGTCCCATGCCTTCCTCCATTATTTTGGTAGTTAAATATTCACTCCAGCACTGCATACAAAACTTATGTCCACATTCAAGGCCAGTGAAATACTGCAACAAAAATAAAACATGAACTTTAAACAAAGATATTATCAGAAAAATTTCTATCCCTAGTGACTCAATGCTCTTTTAGGTCACATTTCTCACAGTGGCTAAAATCTCCAACATGACAACAATATAGTCTCCTAAAATGAAATTCTAGGTGATGAAACCTAGACATGCAAATACAATGAATACAAAACACCTACTTAATAAGAAACACATCTATGGGAGACATTTATAAAAATTTTAGGAAAGGCAGGCAACAGTAAGTTTGTATAAAATATAAGAATATACCATGTATCACCAAGCATCATGGAAATGTAAACCAAACCATGAGACACCACCTCACACTCACTAGGACAGCCATCATAAAAAAGAGATAATAACAAGAGTTTCAGGTAAATATGTGGAAAAACTGGAAACCTTAAATCCTGTCAATAGGAATATAAAATGGAGCACCAATTTTAGGAAACAATCACACAGTGCCTCAAAATATTAAACAAAAACTTATCATATGACCCAACAATTCTACTCCTACGTATACAAAGCTCAAAGAAATGAAAATGAACATCCATACATAAACTTGTACACAAGGGTTCAGAGTAACATCATTCAAAATAGTCAAAAAACATAAATAACTAGAAATCCATCAAGGGATAGAAGATAAACAAAATGTGGAAAATCCATATAATGGAATATGATTGTCATAAAAAGAAATGAAGTACTGATACATGTTACAACAGGGATGAACCTTGAAAGCAGTATGCTAAGTGAAAGAAGCCAGTCACAAAAGACCACATATTGATTGATTTCATTTATATAAAAGGTCCAGAATAAACAAATCCTTAAAGGAAACAGATGAGCAGTTGTCTGAGGGAAAATGAAAGTGAATACAAAAATATAGAATTTCTTTGGGGTTAAAAATATGTTCTAAAATTAACTGCAATCATTGCACAATTCTGAATACACTATGAACTACTTTAAATGGGTGAATTGAATAGTACTCATAATATCTCAATAAACGTTATTTTAAAAGTGTCAATGCTGGGCTAGAGTTGTAGCTCAGTGGTAGAGCGCTTGCCTTGGCATGTATGAGGCAATGGGTTTGATCCTCAGCACCTCATAAATAAATAAAGGTAGTGTGTCCATCTACAACTAAAAAAAAAACCAAAATTTTTAAAAAATCACGGTAAATCAAAAGACCTATTCCAAATTACTAAGAATAACATTCTGTTCTAAAATTATTAACAAGATTTGAAATACTAATAACTTGAGAGATGGTTAAATTAAGTATACTGTTCACAGTGGGTTATTAAACTATTTTAAATAATATTCAAGAGTATGAAGGATTATATTTTTTAAAATATTTTATAGTATTTACTAGTTAATTAATTTTAATTAATAATATAGGTTCATGGCCAAAATAATTTTTTTAATGAGTCAGGTGTGGTGGACTAAACCTGTAGTCCCAGCTACATGGTGAGCTATGGCAGTGGGATCGTGAGGAACCCAGGTGTTTGGGATTCTAGTGCCCTACTGGGTACTGGCACCAAGTATGAGCACAAGTATGGAACCTGTGATAGTACACTTCTGCCTATGCAACAGAGCAAGACCCAGTCTCTCTAAAATAATGATGATGATGATGATGACGATGATAATAATAATAATAATAATAATAATTCATCTTATAAGTTTGTGATGAAAAATCCTTATCCCCATCTCTGTCCTGTTTCCTATACTTAGAATCAATCAATTCCATTTCTTATATATTCTTCCAGCAATTTCTAACATACAAACACACACAGTGGGAGAACCTAATAATCTCTTCTGCATGTTTTCTAAAAATTAACAGATTTCTTACGTGGTTTCATATTGGTACATATTGGTTAACCTCTTTTTAAATATATTTTTTAAGAGGGGCACTGTACCGGGAATTAAACTCAGGGGCACTCAACTACTGAGCCACATTCCCAGCTCTATTTTGTATTTTATGTAGAGACAGGGTCTCACTGAGTTGCTTAGCACCTTGCTGTTGTTGGGGGTGGCCTTGAATTTGTGATCCTCCTGCCTCAGCCTCCACAGCCACTGGAATTACAGGTCTGTGCCACCATGCCTGGCTAAACAGTTCACCATTAATGGACAGTTAAGACATCCCCTCCCCCCAAACTACTCTACCACATTGCATATACCTATTTGTGATCATGTGACTGTACCCTCAGACAAATGTGTAGAAGTGACACTGTAACATGTATACATTTACAATTTGATAAGATATTCCCAGCTTCCCTGAAACTAGGTTGTAGCAACTTATACTATGCATGGTTTCTCACACTAATGTCAACATAGTATACCATCCAACTTCTTGATCTTTACCAAACTAACAGCAAAAAACTGAACTAATTTCATTAATTTTGATTTTCAATTTAACATTTGAAAAAGAAAAGATTTAAAGCTGTATATTTCTTTTTCTTTGTACTTTTTTCACATTTTGTTCATTTTTCACTGGAAGTTTTCCTTATTGATTTAGGGGGGCTTTTTACTTATTTAGGAAACTGAACATCAATAAATGCAGAAAATATTTTCTCTCAGTTTCAATTCTGAGTGTTCACATTGTGTTTGTGTTGCCTTGCAAAGCACTTTACTTATATATAAGTGAAATGCATCAATCTTTAAATTTATGGCTTCTAAATTAAGTAACCCTGATGTAAGAAGCTAGGTAGGAATCTAAGTTTCTCTCCCAGATGGCTACTAAGTTGTTCTAAAAGCATTTATTGAGAATTCTACTTTACTTACTTTCTGAAATACCTTCTCCAATATGTTCTATTCTCCTCACACATATAACTTTATCTTGTTCCACAGCTTTGTCTATTCTTTGTGTTTGGTAGGACTAGTCCTCATCCTGCTTTCCCCTGCCAACCTATTCTCTTTCAGTATTTTTCAGACTATTTTTCTATCTTGGCAAATACTCAAGTCATCCTTTTGTCTCTCTTGGTATTGAAAAATTTCTTCATTGGCTCTTTCCCATTTCTTGTCAAGTTTATTCTAAGTCATTTTATTTTATTTTATTTTATATTTTGGTGTGGCTCTTACAATTAGTAATTTGTATTCTACTGCGTTTTCTAATTAGGTATTATTTGAAATATACTTACGAAACTTGATATAGTTCATATTAGATGCAAACAGGATAGAAAGTTCTATATACGTAGCTGGGCACAGTGGTGTATGCCTGTAATTCCAGCTACTTGGGACACAAAAGCAGGAGGATCATATGCTCAAGGCCAGCCTCAGCAACTTGACAAGACCCTGACTCAAAACATAAAATAAGGGAGCTGGGGTTGTAGTTCAGTGGTAGAGTGCCTGCCCCTGGGTTCGATTCCCAGTGGGAGGGGGGGAGTGCGGGGGGGGGGGAGAACATTCTCCATACAGTGTATCAATTATATTTTTAAGCACAGAGAAGTAGTCATAGAAGGAAATACACTAGACTTCTAAGAGACTGGTTTTACAGACAGAATGTTATGTAAAATACACGTCAAGTTTAATAGAGTACAATCTCACTACTCCCCATTAGTGAAGAAGATTTGGCATGAAATTGTTACTGGACCACTTAAGAGAGAATCTTTGATTTTTTCATGGCTATAATAAAAAGGGGCATTCTATAAGGGACAAATATAGAAACTATTTCAAAATATTTTACTCAGAAACATGGTCATATGTTTTATTCCTTTTTTCAAATAGAGATTAATGGTCACAATTACCCAGTTATAAGGGGAAATCCTAAACCTTGGTGATGTCTAGTCTAGGGCCCATTATAAGAGAAGATAAAAAAAAAGGAAAAGAAAGCCTTTTCTTCTTTAAAGCTCTCTTTTTCAATGATTTTTCTAATTAGAGTACAAGATTAAACAAGATAAATTAGAAAAATCACACATGCATGCTTAAAGAAACACCTAACCTAAATATAATGTGCAAGAAAATGCCTGGTTTATCCTCCATTTATGTATCTTCTGTCTGCTGTTATTTCTCTTTCCCTCCTCCTCCTTGAACATGTATGCTCCATCACTACCTCATGCTCCCTGGGATTCCCCCTAAATTGGGATTAGATTACTGACTCGTTAAACTTACCTGTTTATATATAAATAAATCTGATCAAAAAAAGAATACAATAGGAATCTATAAAAAAGTTATAACAGTAATTTATGGTCTTTTAAAAAGCCTCTAAAAGAACATTACACATTTAAAGGTTTCATTTATCTCTACCACTTTACATATATAACAATTAATGCCAAACAGCAGTAAGTCATTTTTCTTCGATCAGAAATTGTTCATATAATCTCTAAAACTGAAGTCTCTTTGCTTATAAAAATGGAGTAAATAATCTCAGCATCAGCTCTATCATGATCATAATGGAATGGGTTAAAAAGGAAGATAAGGTTGGACACTGCATTAGGTGTTTCTTCAAGCAGTATTCCCAGGAGTGTCAAAATTACACAGGGGAGGATTGAAGGTGAGGGAAGGTTGGAAGAGGTGGACCGCTCCCTCACAATCTTTAACTCTGATTTTACCTATATAACCTATTTTATTTTTAGAAAATAAAACATTATTTACTTCATAAAAGTGAGGTGTTTCAGCCCAAGTCAGACTTCCTGGTACAAAATGCTGGGTTAGTACAATCATATCTTAACCTACTTTGATTCAATATATGATTATAAAGCAACTGTTGCTGGGGTTAAGAAACTTCTCAATTAGCCACAAGAGGGAGTGGGGATGATTTACAAAGTGCTCCAAAGTCTTGGAAAATTCAAAGTGGAGACCACCCCAGACATTAATCCCAAAGTACTAAGCTACTAAAAGCATTTTTTTAAAAACCTGTTCTCATGTGGCACTGCATAATCCTAAAACTGCTTTCTATAAGGATAAAGGAAGGTACTGAAGATATATGTAAATAAAAGGAAATCAGAGAGCTGCAGAAGTGAAACATGGGAGTTATACAATTTAAGTAAAGAAATCATTCATACAAGTAATAAAGTAGTAAAACTTCATGAAAAATTTCAGGTTGACATTTGCTTTAAAAATCAAAGAGGTTAAAAATATCCTTCTACATTCATCTAAAAATTAGGAGAAAAAAATCCTAGTTTTGTCATGATTATATTTTTCATAATAGCACAGTTTCCATAACTCTTTAATTGTCAACCCAAGTAATTTGCTGCTTTTGCTATCTTATCCTGCCACTCACTCAAATTTCCATTAAAAAAAAGAAAGAAAAAACTATTTACATTTATTGCTTTTACTATCTTCTCCACCTTCAAGTCAATGACTCAAATTACGCAGTGTTTTCCCATCCTACCCAAACTACTTAAAATAACCTTCCGAGGTCACCAGTAAACTCCTAATTAATTTCAAATTTGCTTTTCTTTTGTCTAAAGCTTTCAGCATTCCTTCATTATTGAAAATATATTCTCTTCCTTCGTTTCTGCACTGCTACATTTTCCTGCTTCACTTAACTACCTTGCCTTTGTAGGTTAGTTTAGATGTCAATTTCTGTGGAGAATACTACCTGATCAAAAACTGAATAAAACTAGCATACGCAAAGCCCTAGGTTCAGTTCCTAGCACCAAAAACAACGCTAAACAAACCCTAAATTTGGTGTCCATCCAACATGTTCCCAATAGTGTCATATCTTATATTTGCCCTCCTACTTAACCATTGTTTCCAAATGTAATTTTACTTATCTGCCCAGCTAACCTATAAATTATTTGAAAACAGGGATTACTTATTTATTCACAGGTATGTTTCAAAATTTTAGAACAGTGCCTGGCATGATGAATAAACAGCAAAATTTTCCATCAGTTACAGGTACAAAGCAAAAGTGTATAAGAATTTCCAGTGACGATTATCAGTTCTTGTTTGTTGGATATTATCAAGGGCACTGAGAAAGTTGTAACAGATACCTGTAAGCAGCAAGTCTCGGTACTCAAATTAGAATTAAGATTTAAATGTAGGAGAAACTGGCTATAATAAATCAGAAGGAAAAATGTCAAGAACTAAGGAGAACTAACCTGAGACACATTATTCAGATCTTAGTTCACCTCACAGAAACCTACAAACTGTAGGCATTCTATAAATACCATTTGGCAAAGATAATCTGTTAAAGATAATACACGGTTCAAAACAGAATTAAATGTATTTTAATATTGATACTTGATTGTTTTTATAAATACTCAAGATTGTAGTTTAAGTAGAGGGAAATGATAACAATTCTCAGGCCAGAAGAGATTTGAAAGAATATCTAAGTCAACTCATCTGAACGATAACAAAATGAAAACCAAGCTAGATTAATGATTTACTTGCTAGCTACCCAAAAGTCAAATACTAGAAGTATTAGAACTATGATCAGAACTTGAGAATTCAGAAGCTAAGTTCAGCCCTTTACTTTCTACATTACTGTAACTCACTGATGATTCTATTTCTCTAAGTTGTCGTTTTTGTTTTGTTTTGTTTTGTTTGTGCTGGGAATTGAACCCAGGGCCATGAGCATGCGAGGCAAGCACTCTACCAACTGAGCTCTATTCCCAGCCCAAGAATAAGTTTTAGAAAAACTTTTGCAGTAATACATTTGACAAAATTAGCTCCATTCCAGTGGATCTCATTAAAATTCTAAGATTAACATTGAAAATTCTTCAATGTTAAAACATCAGTGCAAAATACCTGGTATAAAATAATTATTAGAAAGAGCTGCTTACCTATTAATGCAGAAATATCAACAAGATAGTTACAATTATTATAGGATTATGTAATATCTTAGATATACTAGATACATTTTAGATATACTGAAACATCTTAAAAGCTGAACTCCAAGTAACACTTATTTATGCTGTAAGTAAAACTTTCCTATGGTTACTGATAAAACTAATGTCTTCATAGGAAGACTTATTAAAATTTCTTACTAAACGCTCCAAATAAACCATCTTAATGCAATAAAATTTTAAAACACATACTCAGGAAAAACACCTATTATTTAGTTTTGTTCTCTGTTCTAATTCTGTCCCCACTGGCCATATTTTTAAATCTCTACCAGAATGGAGTTATGTGAGTGAAAATCTTTCCTTATAAAGAATTCCTAAAGTTCCCAAGCAATGGTATTACAGACATTTTATACAGGTTCCGGTTATTTAAAAAGCAACTTACAGTGTGGGCTGGGGTTGTGGCTCAGTGGAAGAATACTTGCCTAGCAGGTGTGAGGAACTAGTTTCCTCAGCACCACATATAAATAAATTAAAGGTATTGTATCCATCTGCAACTAATTTTTTTTTTTTTTAAGAAAAAGCAACTTAAGAGTTTTAAATCTATTAAATTTGGATGAAAAATAGTTTTACTTATTCTATATCACACAATTCTCCCCATTGTGATAAAGTTAACTCCAGAAAAATTTAGGTATGTAACGTCAACTTGGACAAATTGTTGCTGTTCGAAACAAAGGGTAAAGGGAACCAAGCTCTTATTATTGCTTTTCCTATCAATATCCTTAATATACTGAGAGGTTACTGGTTATATGTTACTTCTTCAAACCCCCCCAGATTTTCCTTTGTTTAAATAATGAAAGTGATTTACTCTCTCAAATAGAGTCAGTGCTAGCCTTAAACTACCAGATACTCACCGAGTTAGGGTAGTTCAAGTAGCAGATCTGACAAGGCATATCCTGTGCTGATGACCTTGTATTCATCTGGCGTGTTCGAGACTTTTTACTTGGATTAATTACATGACACTCAGCAAAGAGCTTCTCCAGGTTTCCATCAAAGTACCTGCATTATTTAAACAAAAAGGATGAAAGCCCAGCAATAGCACACTCAGAGCTCTTCAAAACCTTGATTGTCTATAGGGAAAACAATTGAATGAAATAAACCAAAATCATAAATGTTTTGCTCATAGGATATGAAAGTGGTGTAACTACAATTATATCTAACAGGGGCAGGGGTTTTGTGTGTGTATGTGTGTTGAGGTTTTGCTGCTCTTTGGTTTTTTAAAAAAGTTTGTTTCTGAAGTCCTGGGATATACTACTAGGCTATTAGAATGTTAACAGTACTACAACTAAACTTTAAGGATGAAAGTTGTGCTATTGCTAGTGTTATCTATGAAGAGTAATGATATTTTTTAAAAACTAGGCTATAATTTTATAAAAAATGAATAAATTTCATTACTAATTTTAGTTAAACTAGTTTTAATACATTAGCTTTAATAAACAACTTACAAAGCATATCTTACCCCATAAATCATTTTAAAAATGAAATTATAACGTCTCAGTCTATACAATAGAAGTGCTTTCTATATTCTTTTGAAACACTTCAATTTACTGAGAAAAGGAAGAAAGGAGGAAACAAAAAGGTGTATCTTGACATTTTTATATAAAAGATTACATACTAGTTTTTCATAAAATATATACCTAAATATACAGAAGTAGTCCCATATTTAAGATATCAGGAGTGTATTATGCCCAGTACTCTCTAGTTTTAACTAAGCTACAAATTTCTTGACAGAACACAAGTGGTTAACAGCTAACATGATGTCTTCCAAGAATCTAGATGAGACACAGTCCCTGGCCCCTAAACAGGTTAATATTATACCTAAAGGGATAACAACAGACAAAAAAATCCTTCAAACTGTAAATCAATAAAATCAGCCAAACTATTAAAGAATTTGGACAATCGCTTTTTAGCTTTATCCAAGGTTTCAATAATTATAATGCTCTTTATAGATATACAGGAGGTTTTCAATGTTAAAAACGATTCAATACTCAAAAGAGATTTCCAAACAGTGTGGTATGATCCCATGAGCTTAGAAGGCTCAGGCAGGAGGATGGGGAGTTTTCAGGTCTACCTTGGCATCTTAGTGAGACCCTGTCACAAAATAGAAAATAAGAAAGAGTAGGGATGTAGTTCAGTGGTGTAGCAATTATGGGTTAATGCTCTAGCACCACAAAAGTGAAAAGAGAGATTTCCAATATTTTAAATAAAGGTGTTTGTTCACATGTGTCAAAGTATTTAATGTATCAAAAGAAGTCATATTACTTTCCTAAGACTACTAAACATCTTTTAATAAACACTTTGACTACAGTATACATCAATGAAACAAATTATATTTTGCCAGCACAGAGGCCCATGCCTATAATCCCCGTGGCTCAAGAGAATGAGGCAGAAGATCAAGAGTTCAAAGACACACTCAGCAAAAGTGAGGCCCTAAGCAATTCAGTGAGATGCTGCCTCTAAATAAAATATAAAATAGGGCTGGGGATGTAGCTCAGGGGTTGAATGACTCTGAGGTCAATCCCCCACATCAAAATGCCAATACTTTATAAAAGGGAAACTCATAAAGTTGTTGCAAAGTATATAAAATTCCCCCTTGATAATTCAGATAATCAGAATACAGCTATAGCAGAAAAAATTTTCTGTGAGAAAGCAAGATGCCTAATTTCAGAAAGAGACTAACACTAAATAAAAATTCATAAACCAATTAAATACCTGTCTTATAAAAATATTCATGCTCACAAGAAAGAACTAACTTCTGTCCAAAATTTGACTATATAGAACTAAAGGCTCCTCATATTTGGTTAACTTTCTAGATAGCATTTTATGAATACACAGTCACTCAGACGTGTATAGGTTTTATAAAAATAACACCACACTCCCACATTAATAACCTTTCTTTGCTAAA
This sequence comes from Sciurus carolinensis, assembly GCF_902686445.1. Lineage (NCBI taxonomy): Eukaryota > Metazoa > Chordata > Mammalia > Rodentia > Sciuridae > Sciurus > Sciurus carolinensis. The sequence continues at coordinate 83,353,022 of NC_062214.1, forward strand.
CAACGTCCTAGACATCTTAGTCAATAAACATGTATCCACGTTATTTTTAATTTTTATGGAATATTCCAGTTTTGGTATGTACTAAAATATAATTAACCAACCTTACACTGAAGGACATTTAGATGTTCCACATATAGACAATCTTATATTAAACTCTTGGCTCATTTGATAAGGGGGGAAATACCTGAACTTGCATTAATTCTTTCTTAGTGAAGATGAACATATTTTTTGGTGAAAATCTTACTTCCTTAAGTTCCTTTAAGTTCAGAATGTAAACAAGAAAAGTAACCCTACATCTCAGGGACTACTTTCCACAGTTTCTGACCTTTCAATCATGTTTAATGGGTGTTTAGCACTTTCAATTTTTATGTAGGTAAATATATCAAGCAATCCCTGGATTTCACATCAGTTTTTAAAGACCTCTATAATACCCCAAGATTTTTTGGAAAATTCATCAATGATTTAATTTTTCTTTTAAATGTTTCTATTATGAGTACTGATTCACTTGGAATTTATTTCTGCATAATAAGGAGTAAAGGTGACATTCCATCCATTTTAACCCAAATAACTAACCATTTACCAAAGAGTGGTTCATCAGTATGAAACACTAATTTCTACCTTTGGGTTTCAGTTAAACCTTGCTTTCTCAAGGCTTCTCTGATAGCTCATTACCAACCCCCACACCCCAATCTGGTTAAGATTCCTTTGTATTACATCCTATTGCTAGGTACTTTATATTGGCTTTGCAGCGCTTACCAATGTATAACTCTGTAACTGCTATTTATTTATTTTGCTAGATTGTAAACCCCATGGGGACTATTTTATTATTGCTATAGCCCTAGTATCCAGAAGCATGGGGGTATGGGGCGCTGAGGTTTAAACCCAGGGCCTCATGCATACTAAGTAGCATGAGCTCTACCACTGGGCTACATCCCCAGCCATAGAAGCATCTTACTATATGCACTCATTTTCTTCTTAAAGAGTAAATGAAGACGGGGCTAGGGATATAGCACAGTGGGTAGAGTGCTTGCCTTGCAAGCATAAGACCCTGAGTTCAATCCCCAGCACCACCAAAAAAAAAAGAGTAAATGAAGAATCTACATCTCCTCAATGACCATAAACACTCCATGCAATAATAAATTTCCATATTCAGATAATTCCTTAACTTCAGGTATATTTCTTAAAGACAGTGTATAGAGAGGTGAAGTATACAGCTTTGTTGATCCATTCTAGAAGCTACCAAAGAACTTTCAAATACTGCTTAGGTCAACAGAGCAAGAGGCTAAAAATATAATCATATCCTTGAGCCAAATAGGCCAAAAATGTTTTTCTTTTATTAAAGTTTCACTTAAAATTTTGAAATGTAACATTTAAATTTTGTTTTGATATGTATTTATTTTATGGTCTGACAAGGCCCTGATCCAAATGATGAATAGAAAGATACTGAAATCTAATTTAGTTTTACTAGTAGTTGACTATATAACTTATTACTCTTAAATCTATCATTTTATCAATTTTAAATAATACATTGATTGTCCATGTTATACAATCCTCCACTTAATCCTATAGTTTTGGCTGGAATTCCTGGAGCTTTTCCCAGTTTATTGTAATTTTATTTAACTTTCCCTTATTTATTTTCACATTACATAGGTTTTCTTATAAAACGAAATAAAAGTTAAGGTTGGGCGTGTAGCTCAGTGGTAGAACACATTCTTAGCATATGTAAGACCCTGGGTTCAATCCCAGGCACCAAAAACAAAGAAAGGAAGTCGGGGGAGGGAAAGGGGGAAGAAGGAAAACAAATGGAAATTGCTTTGTGTGTTTGTGTATGTTGCTAGGGATGGAACATGGGAGTCTCCAGCATGCTAAAAAGCACTCTATCACAAAGCTACAATGCCAGTCCCAAAACTGCTTTTGGTTTCCTAAACTTATTGCTCCCAAGCAATCAAGTTTAGACATATTTCTAATGTTCAAATGTGTTAAATGTTCGATAGGCCAGAATCATTTCCCCTTATTATTTTCTCCTGTTACCAGTTGTTAAGGTAGCCAAAATAATTTTCCTCATTTTATAATTCAAATTTTTTTTCTTCTGATATATATTTTTCTACTACTCAAAATTTACCAGTCCTACTAAGGTTTATCCTTAGAACTTAACTGTCTCTTTTGGAATGCCATTCGGGATATTACTTCATGACAATTTAATTATTACAATTCTGCTTGATTTGTACGCCATCTGTTCATTTGCCTTCCGTATGCATCATTTGCTAATTCCTTCTTTGTCCTTTTCCTGTCTTCCCGATCTCTATTTTCTGAATTAGGGTTTGCTCTAATTCTTGCTGCTACCCATGTGGTTTCAAGTTCTTCCAAAGTACTGCTTACTCCCTTCTGTCAGCTTCCTTTTCACCTTGTTCAATTATTTTATCAGATCATCTTTGATCTCTCACCTCAGAACCCATGTTCACTTTAATTTTCTTAAGTGGAGGAAAATGTTTCCTTCTAATTATGAATTTCTAGGGTTACAATGCCCAAGAATATAACTGGATTCTTAAGTCACCACATGATGTTTGCCTGGGCACCACTTTAAGTTACTTTAACGAGTTTTCATGTACATTTGTTGTGAAAATCAAGCCAAAATGAAAAGGAACTGACTGTGTGAAGAACTTGCAGTTCAGGCACCTTGTTTAATGAGTTATCACGTGCTTTTCTCTGCTTCACTAACTTTGATAAACAGTCAACAGTGAGAAGCTATAGAGCTTATACTAGGATATTGCTTCTCTACTTTTCTGCAATCCTACCCATTCCTTTTTGAAGAAACAGAATGGAACCAGACTTAGTGGCACACACCTGGAATGACAGAGACTCCACAAACTGAGGAAAGAGGATCTCCAAATTGAGGCAGGCTTTGGCAACTTAGGGAGACCCTGACTCAAAAATAAAATGACTGGGTTGGGGATGTAGTTTACTGAAAAAGTACACCAGGGTTCAATCCCCATTACAGGGGAGGGAAAGCACAATCAGACATGGATGGACATACAACAGAATGGCAATCTGATCTCTCCTTTAGCTCAGCCTTTCCTTGGTAGAAGGACATGAAGAAATTATTCCCCCAATTCCATGAGCTAAATTTCTCTTGATTAAACTGTTAATAGACAAGATTATTATTTCTCAATCTAAAAAGAGAACTGTTAATGTGTGTTGATTTTTTAATACTGTAATACTCTTCTCTCTCGGGGGTGCTTCCATTATGTTTACAGAAATACAGTTAAGCAACAGCCATGGTGGCACACACCAGTAATCCCAGTGATTCAGTAGGGTGAGACAGGAGGATTTCAAATTTAAGGTCAGTCGCAATAACTCAGGAAGACCATGTCTCAAAATGAAAAAATAAAAAAAGGGGGCTGGGGACATACCTATGTGGTAGAGTACCATGTGGTTAAAATACCAAAGCACCACATAAAGAAAAGGAAAAAGGGAAGAAGAAGAAAGAAGGAAGAAGGAAGAAGGAAGAAGGAAGGAGAAGGAGAAGAAGGAGGAGGAGAAGAAGGAGGAGGAGGAGGAGGGGAGGAGGGGGGGAGGAGGAGAAGAAGGAAAGAAATACAGTTAAGCAAACTGGCATGTATGTAATCAGACAACTTTCCAAAATACAGAGATTAATTTTTCATTTTAGTTTACTACTTCACAGAAACATACCCAATAATATGAATTAAATTAAAATTAAATTAAATGTAGAAATGGTTATAGCCCTTATGTCTGATTTTAGAGAGGGGAGTTAGGGCTGATAGGACACACCACTGGTTAGTGTTTCTTTTTGAATTGTGGGTCACTGTGGCATCAGTGTCATTCTAATGTTCTATTTTGCCATTAGTATTTTTCTTACAAGCCACTAAGGCTAAAAATTTACATTTATAAACATCATCCTTATAGCACCTTTTTGCTCAACGAAAACAGAAAAGCAAAAGATGTAATTATTAAGCTACTTTACAGATGAAGGAGGTTTTTTTCTGTTAGGCCATCAGAGCTCAATCCTCCTATTAGTTCCAATACATATTTAAAGTCATTTATCTAGAAAACAACCCAATAAAACTAGTATATAATAAAATCAAGAGTACTTGACAAAGAAGCTATTAATTTTTATTATTTTCAGCTGCAATACAAAAACACCTTCCTACATAATTTTTGAGAAAATTTCTACCATCTTTTATATCCTTTTTGGTTCTGAGCCACAATGAGAAGGAAGGTAAATCAACCAAAGGGAAACAGATGAATGTAATTCTTAGGATGACACCTCCTTATTCTTTAAAAGAATGTAAGATTGGAGTTACTGTCTCATTAAATATTAGAAGAATAACCCAATCGATATATAAGCAAAGGAATTAAACAGATACTTCTCAAAAGAAGTAATACAAATGGTCAACAAATAAATGAAAAAATGTTCAACATCTCTAGCAATTAGAAAAATGCAAATTAAAACTGCACTGAGATTTCATCTTATTCCAGTTAGAAAGGCAATTATCAAGAATACAAGTAACAATAAATGCTGTAAAGATGTGGAATAAAGTGTACACTCACATACTGCTGATTGGGACTGCAAATTGGTACAACCACTCTGGAAAGCAGGGTGGTGATTCCTCAAAAAACTAGGAATAAAACCACCATTTGACCCAATTATTCTACTCCTCAGTATATATACAAAGAATTTAAAATCAGCATACTACATTGATGGAGCCCCATCAATATTTACAGCAAACAATTCACCATAGCTAAGTTATGATGCCAACCTAGTTGCCCATCAAGAGATAAATGGATAAAGAAACTGTGGTGTATATACATAATGGAATTTTAGTCAGTCATTAAAAAAAAAATAAATGATTTTGTGACATTTGCTGGTAAATTGATGGATCCAGAGACTATCATGCTAAGTGAAATAAGCCAATCCCAAAAAAACAAAGGGTGAATGTTTTCTCTGATATGTGGAAACTAACCCACAATGGGGGGGGGGGGGGGGTGGAGGTGGTAAAAGGATTAGACAAAGGGGAATGAAGGGAAGGGTCCCTTAATTTCCTAGGTATAAGAAAGATAGTAGAAAGACTCTGACATCACTTTCATATGTATATATATGAATATATCACAGTGCACGCCACCATCCTGTACATTCACAAGTCTGGGGCCCTAAGGAGAACAAGATAATATTCAATACATGTACAATTTTATCAACGATTGACTCCAGTGTCATGTGTAACTTGAAAATCCAATAAAAATTAAGAAATATATATTGGTAGAACTATACAGTACATTCATCTGGACTTTGCTTCACAGAAAAATTCTAATTATGGTTTTCACCTCTTTATCATTATAGTACCATACAGATTTCCTATGTCAGTTTTGAAAAACAGCATATTTCTAAGTTATTAATTTAATCTACAATTTAAAATCATCTATAATACATAGTTTGGTTTTTTTTTCCCTTAATGCAGAAGGTTCATGACATTCTTTTCCATTTTGGATACTGGTTATTTGGGCCTTCCTCCTTTCTCTCTTTCTTGATCAAACTCACCAGTGGGTCAAACTTTGTCATTTAAAAAAAAAAATAAAAAAAAACCACCACCACACCTTTTGGCTTCTTGATCTTTTACACTGTATGTTTTGTTTTATTAAATTCTGGTGTTTTACATTTCTTTCCTTGTATTTTCTCTGTATTTATTTTGTTGATTCTTTTTCTATCTGCAGACATCTACACGTTATTGGGATTTTTAAGATGAATACCACACTACTTTCCTTATGTATGCATTTAAGGTTAATAATGTTCACTCTAAATATAAAAGGCTACATTCCACATGGCCCACCACAAGAGCCAAATAGTTGCTTTAATAACAATAATATGTAATTAAAACTTTAGTCAACACAGACAGAACAAAATATGAGCTTATAAAAGACACAACCATTTAACATTGATAAAGTAGAGGATTTAGGAGTGCTAACCAATACCTGCATGTAACTTTCATTTTTTCCAGTGCTAGGGAATTGAATTCAGGGCCTTCTGCCTGGTAGATAAGCACTCTACCTCAGAGTCATAACCCCAACACTTGCACAGTACTTTCAACTCCCTCAAAATTTTATTAAGAGCCAGATATTGACTGGAATCCTAGATGATAAGTCAATTAACACATATTTTGTATGCTACGTGTAGTATATATGGTGAAAAACACACAATAATCATGAGATCACATTTTACTGCCATTTGCAACTTACTTTTTTTAAATAATTTTATTAGTTGTTGATGAAACTTTGTTTATTTATTTGTATATGGTGCTAAGAATCCAACCCAGTGGCTCGTACATGCTAGGTAAGTGCTCTGCCACCGAGCTACAATCCCAGCCCCCACAATTTCTTTGAAAGACAACTGCTTATACAAAGATTAGCATCACAGGGCCTTTACGCAGACACTGAGCTCACCACAATAGCAAAAGGAGATGACTATGAAATTATTACCGTAGTAGAAGAGGCACTATAGTTAATTTTACACAATTATGATTTAATGTTGCACCTTTAGATTGTTCATATTTCTTATGACTAGAAATGGTACCATGGATAGTCTGTGTTTATTATGGTTTGGATGTGAGGTGTCCCCCAAAAGTTCATATGTGAGACAATACAAGAAAGCTTAGAGGTGCTTGCTATGCCAAGTGGCTGGTGCATGCCTGAGGCAGAACAGCAAGGCTGAGGCCAACTTCGGCAATTTAGAAAGACCCTGTTTCAAAATAAATAATAAAAAAGACTGGGGATGTGGCACAGTGATAAACCGCCTCCTCTGGGTTCAATCCCCAGTACAAAAAAAAAAAAAAAAAAAGGTTTAGAAGGTGTCAAGATAGGGTTTGAGCCTTAACCCAAGCAGTGAATTAATTCCCTGATAAGGATTAACTGAGTGGTAACTGAAGGCAGGTAGGGTGTCGATGGAAGAGGTGGGTCAGTAGGGGCATGACTTTGGAGTATATATATTTTGTATCTGGTGAGTGGAGTGTTGAGATAGCCACACTCCCCACCCTGCTTCCTGATGTGATTCCTGAGCCACTTTCTTCTACCATGATGTTCAGTCTCACCTACGGCCAGCTGTCTTTGGACTAAGACCTCTGAAACTGTGAGTCTCAAAATAAACTTTCGCTCCTCTAATTGTTCTTCTCAGGCCTTTTGTCACAGCAGTGAAAAAATCTGATTAAAACAGTGTTTGTGTATTTTCTGATAATATTTAACTTTTTAATAATATGTTTGTGTCTATTTCATGGTAGCAAATGATGGACTATTATCTCCCTATATTTTATGCGTTCATGATTTGCATTTTTCTTAATTTTTGGTAATTCTAAGTCATGTGGTTCAATTGTATTTCTCAAATTGTCTCAAATCTCCAAAACGAACAAAAATCTGCATATAATTTTAAATGTACTGGTTGTTCAAGGGTCAAGTGCATATTATGTAAACACAGTACTCATCTATAAATATAACAGTGTTGTAGGTTGCAGTTTTATTTTCTTTCAACCCACTGAGGTGTCATCTTAATAACTTTCACTTTTGAGAAGTCAGCTATTCTCTACAATAATATATATTATACCTTCAATCTTTCAAAGTAACTTTTAGTATGTCCTTTTACTTTCAAAATTTTATTTTTGCTGCTGATTTTGCAGTTTTATATGTAGATTTCTTCTTACCATATTTCATTAAATCTAAAATGCTTTCATACTGAAATTTTTATATCGATGGGTTGTAAAATGCCATCAATCAAAAATGCAGATTTCAGACACGTTAAAATATGAAAAACTGTACAACTTAGAATCGATGGAATAGGCATTCATTTTGCAAGGGAACTGTCAGACTTCCTGAATCAGATGTTTTTGGGGGAGGGTACTGAACCCAAGGATGCTTTACCACTGAGCGACAACCTCGGGTTAAAAAACAGTTTTTTAAAATTTTTTTCCTTGTACAGGGTATTGAACCCAGCGGCATGTTATCACTTATCTATATCCCTAGTCCTTTTTTGAGACAGGGTCTCACTAAATTGCTGTGGCTGGTCTCAAACTTATGATCCTCCTGCCTCAGTCTCCTGAGCTGTTGGGATTCCACATGTGCACCACTGCACCTGATGGAGATGCTTATTAATCTCAAAAAAATCACAGCCATTACATTTATCTTCTAACATGCTAAACTTTCTTTAGCTTTGTCCATTAAGCTGTTAAACTAATTTACTAATTTTTTTTTTTAGTTTACAGAAATTGTCACCCCCATAAACACACATCTAAATGACAGCTCATACTTTCCTGTTCCCTGGTGATAGCATATTCATTTTAGTCTAGATCTGACAATTCCAATATCTCAAAAGTATGGTATGTTTTAATTAGAAAAAAATTTTTTGAGGAAGTAGTTCAAGAACTTAATTTTTCTCTCTCCAGAAAACATTTATGTTGGCCTTCTGCTGTCAAGTGCCTGAGAACATAAACAGCTGAGACCATCATCACCCAAGTTCAAGGCTTCAGGTTTTCTAGGGCACCCAAATGACATATAGTCAAATGGTATCAAATCTTCAATGGGCCCAAATTACTAAGTTTCCCTGAGTGTCCTATATCTTTTTCTCAATTAAAACTCCATTTTTACATCTCTTATACTTCTCTGTTGTCAAGCTATTTCTATCCTAACTCAGGACAACATTTTCCTTTTACCACATCCTTCGAGAACTTCCCAATAGAGAAAACATCCAAATTAATGTTTACAATTCAGCAGGCTGTGCTTCCTATTAAATATTTCCAACCATTTCCCTTCTATTTTCGTGTATTATAGCCACAAATCTTGTTAATGTTCAACATATAGAATCCACTTCATTCTGTTTTTTGATCCTGACATGTCCAAGTATTAATATCCTCCTCTCTCCTAGTCCAACAAAATATGACCCCATCAATAAATATTTTTCCTTTTTCTAAGGTACAATAGAGATAGTAAGCCAGAAATGATTTTTTATATACTCCCATAAAACTGTAAGTTCCATAGGGGCAGAAACTGGAAATATTATTATGTGTATCTTCTTATCACCCAACCTCTTCTTGAGGTGTTAAACCAGAGCTGATATTTTTAAAATTCTTGAAATTATTAAGTACTGAGCCCAATGCTGTGGCGCATGCCTTAATCCCAGCAAATTGAAAGGTTCAGACAGGAGATCACAAATTCAAGCCTTAGCAACTTGGTGAAACCCTGTCTCAAAAAGTAAAAAGTTTGGATGTAGTTCAGTGATAGAACACCCCTGGGCTCAATCCCCAGTATCATGTGTGTGTGGGGCGGTGGGGGGGGGGGGGATTTATGAACTATTAAGATATCAAGGAACAACAAAAATTTAAGAAAAATCACTTCAAACAAGGTAACTAAGGGAGAAAACTGCTCCAAGTTCATATATCCATCAATGGCAGAAGAGAAATTTCATGCTCTCAACTACTATACTATCATGTGATAGTACATTTGCCTCTTTCCATAAACTATACTTCCCAGTACGCAAATTATTTAAACAGAAAAAACATCACTGTATTAAAAAAGAACAAACATCATAAATGGTTTCTGAAAAATCAAATTCACTTTCACATCCCAGAAGTTATTTATGAAACAATATATTCCTAGGATAATTAAGAAAAATCTCCATGTTATTGTGATGGCAAAACCGGACCTGGTTGTGAAATGAAATTATAAAAATGTTATGGTAAGAAACCAACAACTGTGGAAGGGGTCAGTTCCCATCCCCTCTCTCAGCCTTTCTCCAGGAAACCTAATTAACCATGGGTTAATTACCTTTTGAATTGTAAATAACTGCCCTAGGAATCTGGCTACTCCCTCTTGAAAAGTAAGACACCTGTGAAAAGAGCCATTTCTTCCCATCTGTTTCTATAAGCATGCTTTATGTTAAGAGAACTTGCAAAAGGCCTTCAGTAGAGCAGATTAGGAATATTTTTAAGAGGAAAAAAGCCCCAAAGATAGAATGGGATGGATGACGCCAAATAACATATAAATGTTATAAGAACTGTGGATCAGGGCTCAGAATTTGGTGTTTTCCTCTGGGTCCGCCAGCATGAAAGTTCTATTCCTCTCCAAGTGCTGCTTGCGGCTTCTCAACCTGAATGTTTCCCACAACATTATCATAACCACTTACAAGTGCTATTCATTAAATGGGTAGTAGTAATGCTTCGTAATGAAAAGTGGAAAGCCATTTTCAACACAGTTCAGGAAAGACTGAAACCATTCTTTAGAATTCTTTGATTCTATCTATCCATTAAAAGTACTATGTTTTAACCAACTATTATTTCACCTTGCCATAAATATACCAGCTACCCTAACTCATTAATACTCAACTTATACACTATCAACTAAAATTACTTATATTTAAAAATTTACCAAAGTAGACTTATAAAAAAATCTGAGGTATAGGAGAAACGATTTTAAAATTTGTTTCAAATTATAAACCATTTCCATTTTTGGTGTAGTATTTATAAACCCCATCAAATAAAATTTGATTTATAGTGTCACAATTTCAATAAAATTCTATTGCAGAAATGAAAAAGGTTATTTCAATTAAAATTTTAGACACTATATTTGAGGAATAATGTTATATGTAGGAATACAAGATAATTAAACAGTTTTTGCACAAAGAACCTCAATAAAGTGGTAAAATCAAATGTACATTAAGGTACAATAGAGGTAGTGATTAAATGCTTTGAGAAATAAGAAAAACTCTTAGAAATAATGCTTAGGCTGGGTTTTAAAAGACAATTAGAAAGCTGGGCATGGTAGCGCACACCTATAATCCCAGCACCTCGGGAGGCTGAGACAGGAGGATCACCAGCCTCAACAATGGTGAGGCCCTAAGCAACTCAGTGAGACCCTGTCTCTAAATAAAATACAGAACAGGGCTGGGGATGTGGCTCAGTGGTCAAGGGCTCCTGAGTTCAATCCCTGGTAACAAAAAAAAAAAAAAAAAAGAGAGAGAGAGAGAGAGAGACAATTACAAAAAGGATAATAAAGAAGGCAAATCAGGTCTGGGCCAATCAATGACAGTACAATTTCAAACATGCTCCCTACAGCTGTACAGGTAAGGGCCTACGCACAGTTACACACAGCCCTCTGATGTCCAAAAAAAAAGGCATATGAAATGTTGAGGCAGCACAAAATTTAACTTTGTGACCACCTTAGAAGTTAGAAGTTTAGTACTACCACTAAAGTATGAGAAAAGAAACAATACAGAAGTAAAAAGAAGATGCCAGAAAGATAGACAGAACCTGGGTTTTTAAGAGCCTTGCATTAAAAAAAAAAAAAAGGAGGAGGACAACTCACTTTACCCAACTATCTGTTGTTAAGAAGACTCAGAAATAGCAGGAACAGGGCGACCAAGAGATCAAAACTTTGTAACTGAAGTTTCAATGAGGAATTTATTCTGAAACAGTAAGGAGATAACCAGCTTTCAGAGGCTCCAAGACCAAAAGTTCTCATCTTGATGTCACATACACAATACCAATATGAGCTGTGATGCCTGTACCCTATGGCAATAACACCAGTGCCCCCACTAAAAGACAGTTTGACATTGTGATTTGGGCATTATCTGGGATGCGGCCTTCACATGATTCTCAATTTTGTGGGAAAGGGTAGGGGGATGATGGGGAGGAACTCACTATATCACCCAGGTTGGCCTCAAACTTCTGGCTCAAGAAATTCTCCTGCCTCAGTCTCTACAGAGTTTACAGATGCATGCCACCACCAAGTTCAGTAAATTCTATCATTAATGTCACTTAACCTTTTAAAATTATTTTACACCTAACTCTGATAAAACAGCAACAGAGAAGGTTTAAAATACAACAGATAAAATGACAGAAGCAATATCCCAGAAAAAAACAGGACAATAGGTTTAACAGGTATATTTTTTGCTGCAGTTCTGATTCTCTGCTTTGCTTTGTTTTTGCTTCCTCTGGGTAAGTTATGAGAAGAAAACCACTTAAGGGGAAAATTTTAATTTAACTGACAAAACAGAAGGGTAATTACTATTCAAAGTTTAAAAAAAAAACATAAATCTAAAAAAGAAAGAAAATGGCAAAGGTCTGGAACCTGCTATAACAGACAGAAAAGACCATTAAGTTAAAATTGTACTTTTTCCACCAGCTCCTCCCCCCTTCACCTAGAATTTATTTTTCAAAAGAATAAATCACATTTGTTCTTAGGGTCTGGATAAATTTGTTTGAACTGCAGACTGATGATACTTGAATAATTCCAGTATTGCCAAACAGGAAGCAAAATTTGAAAAGACACATGCAATGTAATGGCCATATTGTTTATCTTTTTCCTATGCTTCCTGGTATCCTGAAGAGTTACAGGATTATCCAACAAGAAATTTTCATTTCTATTTTCAAGCAATGGTGTTAGTAGGGGACAGAGAGATGTGAGTGGTGGGAACATGAGGTTAAGGGAATAATACTATAAAATGGGCCCACCATGCTGACCCCCCACATGGTTCTTTTCCAATAAGCAATTTACTTGCAGCCCTGCTTGCTTAAGTTGACAGGATATGTCACATTCCTCAGCAAACTACCTCTTATTTGCAGGAGAAATATAGGTCAAAATAATGTTACTAAGAGGAACACAAGTTACCCTGAAGGGGGAGACTTCTGTGACCCTTACAAAGACCAGAACCCAGAATTCAGGAAGATAAGGATAATTCTCCCTAACCATAAAATCTGTAAGAACAGGTTCCAATTAGAACCAGTTAGTATGGGCCAAATTGACCCAAAATGGTCATGACAATGAGTCTGATGTCCTTTGCTGTCAGTGAAAAGTCAAGACATGAACCTGGATAGGACTCTCTGGACTTTCCTGGGGCCTCAAAAAAAACTGGAGGGGAGAAAGGCACACTCCTCTCTGAGAAGACACATTTTCTCCTTCAGAGTATTCCCTTTTTACCTTTCCATCCCTTCTAATAAATTCATGCCTATTACTCTAAGCAACATGTTTGAAATCTTTGACTTGATTACAAGAATCAGTGTTTGAAGGGGGCCTCTGCATTGCGTTAGTTTCCTGGAAGTCCCCAACCCTGTAACAATTTCACCAAAGTTAAGCCTACTCACGAGTCCATGTTTCTTTTCATTTTCTGAGGGGACTAAGAGAGGAAGGTGTAAAGAGGGGTGGACCTGGACACTTTTTTGTTCTGTTTTGTTTAGGTTGATTCTCTTGGGTTTCCTACACAGATAATTATAATATTTACACACAATTTTTCTTTCTTTTTCATTTCATGTCACTTTTTTAATTGTCCATGTTTTATATATCAAAATTTCCAGTACATACAAAATGCTGTGACATCAGCCATTATCCTTGTTTGGTTTTGTTGTTGCTGCTGCTGCTGTTGTTGTCTTTTAAGATCAGGTCCTTACCATGTTGCCCAGGTTGGCCTTGAACTCCTGGGCTTAAATGATCTATAATGCTTCTAATGTTTCAAAGCTAATATAACTTCAGTGTAGATTATCAAGTTTCAATTATCAAGTTGAAACTAATTTTTCACTTTGTTAACAATTTTGCTTTTACTAAATCATGGATTGCAAATGTACAATTTTATTAATTGTGTAACTGGCATTTATTATTAGTACTTTTTGATTTCTCTTCATTAATCTGGTTAATGTAATAAATGCCCCACCAACAATGATCTAATCTTACAGTCCTAGGAGAAATTCTACCAGACCATTAATTCATTTAAAACAGGTGTTATTTTATTTATAAATGCAAAGGCTATGCTCATAAGATTGTTTTCTCATGCTGTCTTTGTCAAATTTTGGAACCAGGGTTATACCAAATGACTAACAATAAATAAGTGATAATTCTATCTTTTTTATGTCTTAAGGTAATTTTCAATGGGAACTGGCAATTACTTTAAGGTTAATTAAAACTTTCTTATAAAATCACCTAGTGTTTGGTGGGGAGGAGTAGAGGGATCTTTTACTACATTCACTATATTTTCTGTGGTAATTAGTTTATTCTACTTTTCTAATTCTTGGGGGACAATCTTGGTTGTTTCCAAGCTTTCAAATGTATTTGTAAAACTAGTACATCACATTCATTTATAATTCTGAAATATCTTTCCTATTTTTAATTATGCCTTATTTCCAATGATGCTTGTACCCTCCCCCACCAAACACACAGATATAACCTCCTCTGCTACCAGACAACATAAGAATGGTACACTGGATGAACCTACACTGAAATAATATTATCACTTAAAATCCACAGTTTACATTAGGGTTTATATTTGGTGTTCCGTGTTCTATGAGTTTGAGAAAAGTACAAGGACATACATTCACTATTACAGAAATAGTTTAACTGCCCTAAAAAACATCTGCACTCCAACTGCTCATCTCTCTCTCTCTCCCTTAACTTCTAGAAACCACTATTCCTTCTCCTGTCTCCAGTTTTGGTATTTAAAAAATGTCATATAGTTGGAATCAAATAGTACACAGTCATTTCAGACTGACTTCTTTCACTTAGTTTAACATGCATTTCTGATCTATCCATTTATTTTTAATTGCTTGATAGCTCATTTCTTGTAAGCACTGATTAACATTCCATTTCTAAATGTATACCATAATTTACTCATCCATTCACCTATTGAAGAACATCATGGTTGTTTCCATATTTTGGCAATTAATTCAACTTCTTTAAACGTCCATGTACAGGTTTGTGTGTGGACTGAACTTTCCAACTCATTTGGGAAAACACCAAGGAGCACAACCACTGAATCGTATGGTACCAGCACATTTTGTTTTATGATAAACTGCCAGAGTCTTCCAAAGTGACTGTGATATTCTGCATTTCCACCAGCAAGGAATTAAAGTTCCTGTTGCTCCACATTCTCACCTGCATATGGTATTGGCGGTGTTTTGGGTTTCTGCCATTATAATAGGTGGGTAGTGGTATCTCATTGTTTTAATTTGCATTTGCATAATGACAAAAGTGAAGCACCTTCTGTTTACTTGCCATCTGCATTTTTTTCTTAGATGAGGTATCTGTTAAGGTCTTTGGCCCATTGTTTAAACAGATTGTCTTGTTACTGCTGAGTTTCAAGAGTTCTTTGTATATTTTGTGTAACAGTCCTTTAAGGGATGTGTGGATATGTCTTGCAAATATTTTCTCCTAGTCTATGGTTTTTCTTGTTATCTTCTTAATGCATCCCCTTTTAAAATCCATTTCAAAGATCTCTCTGTTTAATGTGTCTTTTTTTGTTCTCTACTTCATTAATGTTTGCTTTTATCTTAAATACCTAAAGCTACTTCTTTGGGCTTATTTTTTAACCTCTTGTTTCAAAGGATTGGTTCTACTTTTACTTCATTCTCTTATAACTTAAGACTATATATTTCACTGCATCTCTTCAAGCACTTCTCTCATTTGTGCTTTCATTATTTGGTTTTAATTATTTTAGCACTGACTAGTTAATATAACAAAACGAACAAATTAATATACAAAGAAAATAAACTGCTCCCACAAACCAAGAACAAGGTTAACAGAGTATCTTGGATACTGCTGAAATAATTCAAGATGGTTAAAAAGAATGTATGAAGGAAAGTGAATGAATTAAAAAATAAATATGAGGAACTTTAACACTACAAAATACAAAGACAAAGATGACAGGTACAGATGTAGTATTTTTAAAAAAAGAAGTTGCAAGTGACTAACAATTTCAAAAAGTATCAGGAAAGGAGGAAAAAAACACTAAAGAAAATAACAAGCATTTTTCAAAACTAAAAACATGAGTCCTCAGATTAAAAAGGGCCCAAATGGTTATATCTCCAAAACTCACAACTAAAAATACTATAATCTATTTCAGAACATTAGGAATTTGTCTTATAGCACTCTAAGTTTACAATATATAAAATTGAACTTAATTTGAGATATATTCTAAAAGATGGAAAAAGGTAAATTTGGGGAAAAAAACAATGGGATGTAAGAAATAAACTGGCTGGTGGGGGGGGGGCAGGGCTTGATACACAGATAAACCCTTAATAAACCCTTACCATAAATGAAAATTTAAATTATCATCAATTTACCATACTGAAAGGGGAAGAAGGAAGGACAGAGGAGAAAAATATACTAGTTTTTTTTGTCTTGTGCAGGGGATGGATATGAATACTATAAATAGTTATAAACTTATAGTTTTAAATATATATGTACAAATTATAAGGATAACTACTAGAAAAACAAAATATAACTGAAATTATTAGAGAAAAATAAAATTTGATGAAGCAAACAAAATAAGTAGAAAACCTGATAAAGTACAACTTAAAATGGTAGTAAAATAGGTAACTTTAGCATAAAACATTGATGTATTATTAATCTCAGCTATGAAAACGTACACTTATAGATTGGTTTGTTTGTTTTTTGTTTCTTCATTCCGGGGGTGGGGGAGGTTAGGGGCATGGTACTGGGGAGTGAATCCAGGGCAATGAGCAAACACACTACCACTGAGCTATATCCCCAGCCCTAGTTCTTCTCCCTGCCCCCTTTTTAATCACCTACATGTTGTTTACAAGAGATATACCTAAGGCCAAATAACCCAGGAAGACTGCACTTTTTAAGTATCAAAAGCTTTTAAAAAGTGTGGCAATGCTACTGTGAAACGAAACAAAATACAATATGAAAATTAGTGTATGAGAAAAAGATATTGTTGCATAGCTGGAATCAAAACCAGGGCCTTACGTATGCTAGGCAAGTATTTTGTCATTGAACTATATGCTTCTAGCATTTCAAGATACTACTTAAATATTCAAATATAAATTGAGGTATAGTTTTCTTCAGAAACACAAAAACTGAAATCACAAGGTAAAAGTAAAAATAGTGCACAACTTACAGAAGTTTCCCAAAAGCCTCTTACCTTTTAATTCATACTTACCAGGTTTAAGCACAATATTTAATTGAAAAATGTTTTCAGCACTGTTACAGGATAAAATTCAGAATGTGTTTAGATTAAATATATTAATATAAGGCAAATTCTGAGCTAACTAGTCCCCTAAAGGAGTTTCAAATGTAACAAAGAAAACTCCTTTTTGGTTCATAAGCATGATGATTGGGTGTTCAAGTTGTTTCACTTGTTTTGTTTTTGTGGTACTGGGGATCGAACTCAGGGCCTTGTGCTTGCACCAGCTGAGCTATCTCCCCAGCCCTCAAGTTGTTGTGTAAGGTGTGCCTTCCTTTAAACCTTGTGGGAATGTTGGCACTGTACCCAACGTGGACCCCTCCCCCCAAAAAAACCCTCCTTTGCCTAACAGAGATGTCATAAATAAACCTGAAAGGAAATGACACCCAAATTAAGAAACATTACTAACTTCAGATTCTGCAGCAGTATTCACCCTATGCATTGATCTAGTCTGTGAAGGCAAAACTCAGTACTTCCTATTGCATCCTACCTCACACTAGTGAGAAAGGCGGCTGAGGCTTATTTCAACCAGCTTTAGCCTTAGGTCACTCCAACTGGTGGCGCAGGGGGCAACACAAAAACAGGGGTTAACAATCCCCAGCCCTTACTCTTGCTCTCAAAAGAAATGCAAACAAAGACAGTGACCCCACACATTCTCGTCATTTTGATCACATTTGAAAAATGATTCCTTCATTTTCCAATAAGAATCTTGTGTGTGTGCATGTTCTTGTTGTGCTGATGGGTTCATGGACACATATACATATTTGTTCCTTTTTTTCTCATTCTTCGCATTTATTAAATGTAGTTATTTTTCCTTACTTTGTCTTTTGAGAGTTATTTGGTTTGGGTTTATATATTTTACATTTTGCTTTGTATTGCTTTCATTTATTTCTCTGGTTTCCCTTTCTCTCTTTTCTTCTGCTAACATCTAAACTTTATTGTCCTCTCTCCCCCTTTATTTCTCTGATGTTTTCTCCTCCTTCATCACCTGCATCTCTTCTTCATTCTCTGTTCACTTTCTGATATTGTAAATTCTTCTCTCTCTTCTTATCACATTTTCCTATCTCTCTCTCTCTTTTTTTTTTTTTTTTGCAGTACTGGGGATTGAACCCAGGGCCTTGTGCTATGCAAGGCAAGCACTTTACCAACTGAGCTATATCCCCAGCCCACATTTTCTTATCTCTCAACCACATTTCTAACACCTTTTAGAACTAATTGGTTTATGTAATCCCACCCCCATCATTAATGCTGTTGCAGTTATTACTGTGGTGGATGACATAATTGACCTCTGTTTGCTTCAATTCAAGATCTAGTTTATGGTTACTGATCTTATTATTTCTGCTGTTAGTAATTGCTGACCCTATCATTTCTGTTTTTTGTGGCTTAAAATTATTGTAGATATCATAGTAGGAATCAGGTTATTTATTTAATGCTGTATATTGTCTGCATTAGTTGTTGCTATTGTTTGTTTCCCCCTTTCCAGGAGGTGCTGGGAACTTACAGGGACACTACAAGTTCACAGAGTAGAGACAGTGCTGCTGAACTAAACCAAAATACAGTTGCACATTGCTCCACACACATATTAATGACACTCAAACTTCAGCTGTACTTTAACATGAAGAATAGAGAAGACAAAATTCCAAGCTAATGACCAAGCCCCAAGGAGAAATGACTACAGCAAAAAGAGAAAATTAGCACAAAGGCTCTGAATACCACAACTACAAGGGAGATCTAAATTTAGATCACTCTAGGACACTTTGACAAATAAACACTGTGCCCTAAAAATGCCCACACATAAGGGTGGAAGAAAAATCCCTCCCAAAATATTCATAAAACTCAACACAAGAAAATACAAGAAATATGAAAAAACAAGGTTACACAACACCTCTTAAAGCCCATAATTCAAGAGCAACTAACCCCAAAAAATTGAAGATGAAATATCCATGAAAAATTCAAAAGAATCATTATACAATGACCAATGAATTCCAAGAGAACACAGAAAAACAACTGAATGAATAAAGGAGACAGTAAGGATAAAAATGAAAAATCCAATAAGGAAATGGATACCGAAAAGAACCAAACAGAAATCTTGGAAATGAAAGACACAATAAATCAAATAAAATGTTCAGCTGAAATTCTCCTTAATAGAGTACACCATGTTGAAGACAATCTCACAGCTGGAAGACAAAGTGGCCAGCCTTGAATATTCAGACAACATGAAAGAAAATAATTAGCTATGATCAGAATATATAAGAATTCTGGGACAACATTAAGAGTCCAAATTTAAGAATCACTGGAACTGAGAATGGGTGGGACAGGTAGGCTACTGGAATGGATAACCCCCCCTTCAGGGAAATAACAACAGAAAAAGTTGCAAACCATCAGAATGAGATGGGACACCCAGATACAGGAGGAATTCAGAACCCTAAATAGATAAGATCAAAAAAGAACCTCTCCACAATACATTATAACTTAAATGCCTAACATATAGAACAAGGATAGAATTTTAGAAGTCTTAGAGAAACACATTAGAAAAAATTTAGAGGCAAGTCAATCAGAAATCACTTCTGATTTCTTAGCACAAACTCTAAAAGCCAAGAGGGCTTGGCATGATGTGTTCCAAGTCCTGAAAGAAAACAACTGTCAGTCAAGACTGCTTATCAAGCAAAGGTATCCTTCGAAATCAAAGATGAAAGAAAACCCTTCCAAGATAAGCAGAAACTAAAGGAACTGATGACTACTAAAGCAGCTCTACAGAACTTAAAAAATACTTCACACAGAAGAAATTTAAAAAAAAAAGGGTTAACCCAAATTCAGAAATGAACAAATCTCTTGAAGAGTAGCTAAGCAAATGAGAAACAGGATCAAATTAAAATGCTAAATAAATCAAAATAGCATGAACTAATAAACAACTCTCTCAACACTGAATGTAAATGGTCTCAACTCTCCATTATAAAAGACACAGGCTAGCAGAACAGATTAAAAAACAAGACCCAACTATAGGCTGTTTGCAGGAGACACTACAGGCAAAGACAGCCACCGGCTGAAAGTGAAAAGAAAGAAATTGATATACCATGCAAATGGAGCCCAAAAACAAGCAGAAGTAGTTACTGTCATATCTAACAAAGCAGATGTCAAACTAAAATTAAGCAGAAAGAGACAGAGATGGTCACTTTATATTAGTAAAGGGAAAAATCCAACAAGAAGGTATAACAATAATATTTATGCCCTGAATATGGAAGCAACTAATTACATAAAAGAGACACTACTTAAATTGAAGCCTCTTATAGATAGCAGTATGAAAACAGTGGCTGATTTCAACACACCCCTCTCACCATTCGATAAGTCATCTAAATATAAACTCAGTAAAGAAACTTTGGACATGAAAACTATTATAAATCAAATGGAATTAACAGACATCTATAGAATATTTCATCTAACAACAGCAAAATTCACTTTCTCCTCAGTAGCTCATAGAACTTTCTCCAAAATAGACCACGTTTTAGGCCACAAGCAACTCTTAGCAAATACAAAAGAATTGAAATAATTCCTTGCATCTTGTCAGATCATAATGGAATGAAATTAGAAATCAACAGAACAAAATCATACATAAACTACATAAACACATGGAGATTAAACAATACTCTTTTGAACAATGAATGGGTGATAGAAAAAATGAAGGAAAAAATTAAAATTCTCAGAGTAAAATGAGAATAATAATTCAACATATGAGAACTCTGGACAGTATGAAGGCAGTTTTAAGAGGAAAGTTTATACCTATGAGTGCCTACATAAGAAAAGCATAAAGATTCCCCAAGATGCATCTCAAGGAACTTGCAAAAAAAGAACAAACCAATTCCAAAACCAGTAGGAGGAAAGGAAATAATTAAGATCAGACAGAAATCAATGAACTTGAGAACAGGGAGGAAAAAAAAAAATACATATGAAAAGCAAAACTGGAGTGAAATTTCATCTCACCTCCAGTCAGATTGGCAATCATCAAGAATACAAGCAGTAATAAATGCTAGACAGGATATGAAGAAAAAGGAACCCCTTTATATTGTTGATGGGATTGTAAATTAGTACAACCATTATGGAAATCAGAATGCAGGTTCCCCAAAACACTAGGCATGGAACCATCATGTGATCCAGCTATAACAACAACTCAGTATTTACCCTAAAGAATTAACATCATCACATTACAGCGATACATGCATATCCATGTTTACAGCAGCACAATTCACAATAGTCAAACTATGGAACCAGCCCAGGTGTTCATCAACAGATAAACAGATAAAGAAAATGTGGTATATACACACAATGGAGTTTATTCAACCATATGAAATTATGTCATCTGCAGAAAAGTGATGAAACTAGAGATTATTATGTTAAGCAAAAAATGTCAAACTCAGGACCTGGTCAAGGGTTAGATATCCTTTCTCCCATATGTAGAAGCTGGAGAAGAAAAAGAAATGGAGGTTGGTCTTATGAAAACCAAAGGGAATGAATTAGGAAATGGACCAAGACGTGGGAGATGGGGGAAAAGGGAAGAAGTACTAGAGAATGATATTGGTCAAATTTTATTGTTACATGCACAAACAATTATGTAACAACAAATTTCATCATTATGAACAACTATAATGCTCCAATTAAAAAAGCAGAGGTGGGGGAGAGACTGGACAGGACACCACTGACTTCAGAAAAGATGGAAAACAGCTGGGGAGCAGGGGTGCTATTTCAGTTGTAGAACACTTGCCTAGCATGGGTGAGGCCCTGGGTTCAATCCCCAGTACAGTTAAAAGAGAGAGAGAGAGAGAGAGAGAGAGAGAGAGAGAGAGAGAGAGAGAGAGAGAGAGAGAGAGAGAGAGAAGATGGCCAAATTCTACAAACGTTTAAAAAAAAAATCACGCTAGTCCTTCATGAATCCTGGGAAAGTTACTTATGATATATGCTTTGGAGTCCAAAAAAACTTTCTGAAAATGGAAAAAAATTTGGAAAAAAAAGGAACACTTACACTGCTGCTAACTCCCTATGTTGCAAAGTGAAATCATTTAAATTCTAAACCTTAGTCTTTGTATCAATTAAGTAGGGATACTAGTTTCTAGTCTCATAAAACTATCTGGAGGATAAAATCAAATAATGCCTAACAGAGGGTACTCAATAATTGATAGTTATTAATGTTACCCCTGAATTGTAGACAGGGCACAAGGTGTATGAAATAGATCAACAATTCTTCGAATTACTTAATATCTGTTTTACAAAGCTGTGAATTTTAAAGCCAAATGAGCAATATTTTCCATTTATTTCCCCCAATACTGAAATCTCCGTTCCCAAAAGGAGTTATAATTGTTTATTAAAACTAAGATTGCTAAATATAAGGTTGAGAGAATAAATACAGGTTCTTACCCTACCACCTTATTAAGTGTCCCAAATTTTCAATCTAAGAAACAGAAAAAGATCAGTGATGGCATTGTCAGTCTCCAATCCCAATATTATTTTCTCTTTCAGAACTAGAAAGATTTTCAAAGAAAATATATAAAATATCCAATAAGATAGAATCCTACCCTGAAACCAGAGAACCAGCCCAAATAGCTAGGCTGGTGCCCAGGAAACACTGGGCAACTTTTCAATTTTGTTTTTACTGAATAAATGTCATTTTTATACCTAATATGCACTTTAAGTTTTATGAACAAAACATCTTTTTAAGCAATTAAAGGAAGATCTTATTTATGTGCTCCAAGAATAGTGTATCAAGTGCATATATGTAGAAGAAACTAAAACAGAGCACCCACTTTCCCTCCAAAATAAAACAATTAAGTCTGAATTCCCTAATACTAAGTTTATTGCAAAATGTACAAATAAAGAATATAAGAAATTAGTTATCACACTGGTTTGTTCACACACATATCAACTCCCTACTTCTTACAAGTTCAGTTCAATAGGCTTTCTCCATTCTAAATACAAAGCTGAAAATATAATTCCTTACCTTTCCATTAACTTCTCTTTATCCCAGTTGAAGTGGCTAAGGAGTATTCTTGTGATAGTTGCTGGATTCTAAAGAAGAGGGGAAAAGAGTCATTTTAAATTAATTGCATTTTGTTAACATTTAATGAGCTTCTAGGTTAAGTTTAGGCTTCCAAAATTCCCCACCCAAATTTCCTTTCCTAGAATATTTCTTTATTCCCTTAAGAAAATACAAAATTTTATTTGCAAGATAAGACTATTTTAAAACATTCTGCCACACTTTCAGGTTTCTGTAGGAGTCAAAATAAGCCAAAAAGAGAGCAAATGGTCAGGAGTGGTGGCACATGCCTATAATCCCAGTGGCTCAGCCTCAGCAACAGGGTCAGACACTAAGCAACTAAGTGTGACCCTGTCTCTAAATAAAATACAAAATAGGGCTGAGAATGTAGCTCAGTGGTCAAGTGATCCTGAGTACAAACCCAGGTACCCAAAACAAAACCTAACAAACCAAAAAAGCAAAAGACAAAGCAAGTTACTACATTAAACCAGGCACTAATTAAAATTAAATTTTTTGCTCTTGAGATTTAACAGACTGCCACATGAGCACACTAAATGTAATCAATAAAAATGTCTGAGACCTTCTGTATCAGAGTTCAAGTGAGTCCAAATCATTCATTCACAGCTAACCGGAATGCAAAATTATCTGCACTATGTAATAATATTCAGTGTGCACTTAGTCTGCACTTTCACCTTTGGTGGCTATTTATTTCTAGAACAATAAGCCAATATTATGAAATAAAACAAAGTTTACTCAGTCCTGGCACAAATATCTCAATTTTCCACAAAACTAATGTGTTCACTATCTGGGTACTGAATTTTGACTTACAGCACAATGGGGCCTAAGAGATTAACAAAACCTGATTCATTCATATTAGAACAAGTTACAATGTCAAACCTGAATCAGTTTTATTTATTTTTCATATATAATTTTATTACATTTAGTAACAATTTGAAAAGTAGGGGGCTGGGGTTGTAGTTCAGTGGTAGTGTGCTCGCCTAGTATGTGTGAGGTCCTGGGTTCGATCCTCAGCATCCCATAAAAATAAAAAAATAAAGGTACTGGGTCCACCTACAAGTAAAAATATATATTAAAAAGAAAGAAAAAGCAGAGCACTCTCCAAGCATAATCAAGGGTTCCAAGTGTGATTTATAGTATTACCACCCCAAACAAAAAAGTGATCTCTGTGGACTACAATTTTTATTTCTCTGTAGTTAGACCAAAGTATTAGTTAACTATATCTTAAAGTAATCTTGTATAAAACTATCACGAAAGAGATATAAACTGTTGCCAACATTGCCATCTATCAAAGAAAAGTTTCACACATTCAAAGTCTCACAAAAAAGCTAAGGATGCAGATACTGTTCGAACCACCCAGGCACATTTTGCTAATTTACCTAGTTGCTTCTTACTTCTCAGATGCAGACACCCTAACAATACTTCTTTAACACAGAACTCCAGAAAAACACCCTCATCTACAATGTTAAGATGTGGAAGAAACCTAACAACTAATCCTATTATAATATGTTTATTTGTATGGAATCAATTCAGAGAACTAAGTCTAATGGTATTTACTAGAAACACTTGACTTTAATATGGCATCCAACACACTACGCTCTTCTCCACTACAGAGTGGGCTTGGGCAAAAATGTTTTAGGAACTGTCAAGAGTCTCAGCTTCAAAGACAAAAAAAGAAATAGGAAAGAGAATGACTTGTTGCTAGTGTGCCTCTTCTGTGTCTTGAGTTCCAGAATCAATCACTGGTTCCAGTTCGTTATTAATTTACCAAAAATCCCTACGCCAAGTGCTAAATTCCTAAGTTCTATCCTTATATTCTAATTTAACAGATTTGGGGAAGAGCCCTCTTGGGTGTGCTCAGTGCCTGATCTATGCACTAAACAATTTTTCTATATAGTCCCTGTATCAGTGGCTATCATTTATGTGCACTGCACATAAGGAAAGGTGATAAGAAATTATGTTTACCATGTGTTTATTGTACACTTAGGCCCTGTACACAGTAATTTATGCACCTCATTTAATTCTCAAAGCACTCTAAGGTAAATGACTGACTCCCTTTCTAAACTAAGCACTAAAGCTTACAAAAATTAATCTCATGCAACTGGTTAAGCAAACTAGTTGTGAATTCTGAAGTAGAACAATCTGAATCTAATATTTCTTCCACCATCCCATGTAGAACCTGAAGAAATACTAAAGATCTTGTATAACTACAAGGCATATGTATTATATCCTGTACATCCTTCACCAAAAGGTAATCCAGGAAACGGAACAGTACAGTAAGGGTAAGAAGAAGGTAGCAAATGCAAGGAGGGAAATGAAAATTTTTCTGAAACACTAATAATACTCTGTCTTAAATGTGACAGTGGTTATACGAGGGTATGCATTTCTCAAAACTCAAAACTATATCCTTAAATGGGCACATTTAGTCACATAAAAGTTGCATATTTATATAGTAGCCCCCCCCACTATCCACAGGACTCACATTCCAAGACCCCCAGTGGATACCTGATATTGTGATACCTCAACACTTGATCTGATAACTGAAAAGGCTACTAAATAATTAACCAAGCAGAGTATAGGTAAGGTAGACACACCAGACAAAGGGATGGTTCACATCTTGAGTGAAGAGTTCAGATTTCATCTTAAAACCAAAAACAGTCCACCACTTAAAACTTATGAGTTGTTAGGCCGGCACGGTGGCGTATGCCTATAATCCCAGCAGTTAGGGAGGCTGAGGCAGGAGGATCACATATTCAAAGTCAGCCTCAGCAACTTAGCAAGGCCCTAAGCAACTCAGTGACATCCTGTCTCAAAATAAAAATGTGTCTCAGTGGTTAAGCATCTCTCGGTTCAATCCCTGGTCCCCCCCCCCAAAAAAAGTTATGAATTGTTTATTTCTGGAATTTCCCATTTAATATTTTCAAACCATGTCAACAGTGGGTAATGGAAAACAAGCAATACGGCAGACAAAGAAAAATTACTGCAATGTTCATTTATTTGAAAACAAATCAAATCAATCTGCCTTTTGATTCTAGTCATGATGAAAT
This sequence comes from Sciurus carolinensis, assembly GCF_902686445.1. Lineage (NCBI taxonomy): Eukaryota > Metazoa > Chordata > Mammalia > Rodentia > Sciuridae > Sciurus > Sciurus carolinensis. The sequence continues at coordinate 83,379,069 of NC_062214.1, forward strand.
ATTCAGCCCACTGCAGTTTCTATCTCCCATTGATTAAACTGAAAATTGTGTACAGCAACTAACAAAGAACTCAATAAATAGCAGGCAGAATGGGGGTTACGGAAGCAGTGAAGAACCACTAATAAAAATGGTACTCAAGATTGGGCCAATTAGGTAAACGGCATAAAAGATGTATGTGATCAGTAAAAACAGAGAAGTGCATCTTTTGGGCCAGAGAATTAGTTAAGAACTCCTACAGAATTTCTCTCTCTCTTGGTTTTTCCCCCTCCTCTCTCCTGAGCACCCCTAATCTGTGAAGTAGCTACATAAAATCATTACAAAAAATTAATCACTCTGAGGAAATCTGAAAATAGGCCACTGGTGGGGCAAGAAGAGAATAGGAGGGTTGTCCTCCCCATCTTTTTTTATCCACCCCCCCTTGTTCTTTCACCCCAAGGCATAATGGGCAGGAGATTAAAACTGAAAGAACTCCAGGCTTCTGACTAGGGAAGACTTGTAGGAATTGAAGAGTTTAGAGGAAATCTCTGAGAACATAGAGAGAGATGGAGAAGTAAACCTCATTCTGTGTTTGAACCATGTCCAGATTACTGCAGCTGTTCATATGTGGAACATAGCTTAAGAATTACAAGACAGGGTTGGAGTTGTGACTCAGTTGTAGAGCCCTTGCCTAGCACGTGGGAGGCACTGTGTTCAATCCTCAGCATCATATATAAATAAATTAATTAAATAAAGGTATTGTGTCCATCTATAAAAATAAAAATAAAAAAGAATTATAACAAGAGACAGATATTGAGAAGACCAAGAAAGAAAACCATGAAAAGACAGGGGCAGAGGTCAGAATGATGCATCTTCAGGTCAAATAATACCAAGGATTCGCTGCAACCATCAGAAACAAGGAGGAGGTAAAAAGAACCCTTTGTAGACTGAAAGAAAACAATGAAAAGTTAATTCTTCAAACTTGACCTATAGATTTCACTCAGCAACAATCAAAATCCCAATTAGTTTTCTTTTTGGTAGTTATCAAAGCGATTCTAAAATTTATAAGGAATAGCAAGTAAACCAGAACAGTCAAATTTTGAAATGAACATTACCTTATTTCTCTTTCAAAACTACAGTATTGAGAGAAGATGACAAACCCTCTCTGACTTGGAGACGTGAAGTGCCTCTGCCTAGCCAAGCCCAAGCACTTGTTCCCTTCCCAGATGTCCCCCAGAACACTCGCATGCGGAGGCTCTGGAACAGATCAGCACCTATGAAGGTTGTTTGATATGTATTGGCACGTCCCACACACCAGGTCCAATTTGTGGTGGTCTCAGTGAGCACTTGTCCACCATAGACAAGGAAACTGAACAAAACTAGGGACATCAGCAGCTCCAAGCCACATCACTTGTCCCTCATCTGCCTGCTGTTCTTTCCCCCTGCAGGGACATTGTTGGTGGCTCGCCCAGGTCCTCTCAGACTCCTCTTACCATCTCTGCACACCCAGCCCCTGGCTTCTACTTGTGCCTTTTTTATTTTCAGCATTTTGGTGGCTGTGACACCTGGGGCCTTGGTGACCCTGGAGCAACCATCCCTCCCAGGGCTGCCAATTGCTAGATAGTAAAGGACACCCCTGTCAGCACCTTCCCTATGCAAACCAGTCAACCCAGAGCCCATGCCCCCCCACCTCCTTTAAGGGACTTCCACACCACCTGCCCACCACCCCAGGGCCAGGTCCCCCGGCAACCCAAGACAGCCTCTGAAGGACATGGAGAAAAGGCCCAGGGCATTCCCATCTCTGCTGCTGTTCCCCCACCTGCCTTCCCAGAGTACAGGAAGATGGCTATGGTAAATTGGAGCTTTTGTCGCTTAGAAGCCCAAGCCTCAGCTGGAGGGAAGGCAGGAAGGGAAAGGGGGAGAACACAAAAGAACTTGCACCTGACCCCACCTGACCCCAGTACAATAGGCCCCAGAACTGCCCTCCTGTCCCACCAAAACCATGACCTGGTTCTGCAGAACCCTATAAAACTCAGACCCTTGTTGCAGTCCACTGCCATTTTCTCCCCCCAAAATGTGCACCTCTGCTGCTTAATAAAAGCACTGAGCCATTTAAAAAAAAAAAAGAAAAAAGAAACTACAGTATTGCTGGGGGCGCAGTGGCCCACGCCTATAACCTCAGTGACTCAGGAGGCTGAGGCAGGAGGATTGCAAGTTCAAAGACAGCCTCAGCAACTTAGCAAGGCACTCAGTAATTCAGCAAAACCGTGTCTCTAAATAAAATACAAAAAAGGGCAACCCTGGGATCAATCCCCAGTACTGCACCCCCCCCAAAAAAAACCTACAGTATTGGCAAAAGGTTGATTACACAGATTAAATGAAGAGAGACCAGAAAATAGGTGGCAAATTACATTATATAAAATAATAAAACAATTCTGAGCTGGGGTTATGGCTCAGTGGTAGAGCACTTGCCTAACACATGTGAGGCACTGGGTTCGATCCTCAGCACCACATATAAATAAATAAATAAAATAAAGGTCTATCAAATCTAAAAAAAATTTTTAAAATAATAATAATACAATTCAATGGTGAAATCAGTCTTTCCAAAAAGCAAAACTGCAATAATTAAGACACTGACATTTTTAAAAAACCTACTTAAACTATAGCTCACTTTTTATACAAAATCCATAAACGAAATCAGACTACAAAACTTCTAGAGAAAATCTTTGTGACTTTGGGCTAGGCAAACAGTTATTAGATACAACATCCAAAGCATAATCCTTAAGAGAACACTGATAAACTGGAATTAATCAAAAGTAAAAGGACACTACTAAGAGAATACAAAAATACACCACAGAGGGGTTGGGGCTGTGGTTTAGTGGTTCACTGCTTGCCTAGCACATGTAAGGCATCGGGTTCAATCCTCAGCATCAAACAAACAAACAAACAAAGTCCATCTACAACTCGAAATAAAAATAAATACACCAGAGTGGGGAAAAAACATTTGCAAATCACATGTGTGACAAAGAACTTGTATTCAGAATCTATATTTTTAATATCTTAAAATCTAACAGAAAATAAAAATGCAAATTATAAATGGGTTTTTGGGCTTGAGATGTAACTCAGTGGTAGAGTGCATGCATGAGGATCCTAGGTTGGATCCCCAGCACCACAATAACAAAAAGAAAAATGTATTTGTATGATTCCATTAATATGATACAGTGGAAAAGGCAATAATTAAAGGGATGAAGTATAGATCCATCGGCTGTCAGGAAATGGAGGGTAGGAGAGGGTTTCACTGAATAAATGAGAAAGAAGGAGAGAATGGGCTTGAGGCGGGGCAGTTTTATAAACACTGTGCTGGTGGCTTACACAATTCCAGGAATTTGTCAACTCAGAATTGTATATCCAAAGTGCACATTTTATTGTATGTAATATAAAATATAAATTTAAAAAATTAATTATAAAAGTAATCCAACCTGCACAGAAGAACCTACAGCAGAGTTCTTTTAAAAAGAAATATGAGTGTCAAAGGAAAATGAACAGGAAAAACAGAACAAAATTATTTAGTGTCAGGCACAATGCTAAAAACACTTTACTGGGTGCAGTACCCCACAATCCCAACAATTCAGGAGGCTGAGGCAGGATTATCTCAAATTTGAGACCGGTCTCAGCAACTTAGTGAGATTCTGTCTCAAAATGAAAAATGAATAGGGCTGGAAATGTAGCTCAGTAGTAGAGTGCCTATGGGTTTAATCCTCAGAACCAAAAAAACCCAAACCAAAACAAACTAACCAACCCCCCCATATTACATTACAATTATGTTTAATCCTCAGATCAATACTTCATGTACAGTAGGCATTATTCATTTTATAGAGGAGGTTAGAGCTTAAGGGACTTGGCCCAAAATCAAATAGATTAGGACTATTAGGGGAAAATTTTTAAATGTTTATGTTTATAGCACCACCCCCTAAGTGGTCAAAGGAAAAAAATTCACATGTATGACAGAAAACTGAAAATTAATTTAGTGGAAGGTCAATTTCACCTCTTGGCTGAAATAAAAGTTCTTGTGATGCTTACTATTTTTAAAAGAAAGAAACAAACCAAACCAAATCACTTTTAAGCCAGGTGTTGTAGGACATGCTTATAATCTCAGAAACTTCTGTAATTCCAGCATTTGGAAGACTGAGGCAAGAGGATCCTTGAAACAAGGACTACCCTGTCTCAAAATAAAAACTAAAAGTGCTGGAAATGTAATTCAGTGGTAGAACATAGCACTTAGGTTCAATTACCAACACCACCACCACCACCACCACAGTCCCCACCCCCCACCCCCCAAAACAAGAAAAAAAACTTTAAAGCTGGGCAGGGTGGCATACACCTGTAATCCCAGCTACTTGGGAAACTGAGCGCCAATGGGACTGAGTTCAGCCTGGGCAATTAAGGGAAACCTTTGCTTCAAAATAAAATTTTTAAAAAGGGCTGAGAAGTAGTTCAGTGGGAGAACACCTGCCTAACATACACAAGGCCCTGGATTAAATCTCCAGTACAACACACACACACACAACCAAAGTTTGAGCAAAAATTGTTATAATTAAAAAACTAATAAAAATAATAACAGCAGTACACTTAACTTTCAGGACAATAATGCAACCTAAAATCCCATATCTAGTTATAAGCCCTAAATGAGTGTACTTCTCCCAACTTCTGACTACATACTAGAATTTCCTGGAGAACTTTTTAAAAATATGAGTACCTGGGTCTTGCCCCTAGCAATTCTTATCCAACTGTTGGGGTAGGCTACAAATATGGATATTTTCACCCCCAAGTTTATAATATGTAAAATTCCCACAAGTGATACTAATGTAGTCATAACTGGCAACTATGCTTTAAAGAATTCCCCACTATAAGGGCTCTGAAAAAAGTAATTTGTAGAACTCCCAAATGAACACAGGAGTGTAGCAGTTAGTAATATAAGGAAAATTACCCTGTATGGTTTATAAAGGCTGTGTTTGTTTTGAAAGTAACTCATAGTTCTATTTTTGCATTTCTGAAGTGTTTATTCATGAGTCTAAATATGCCAACTGTCCCAGCTAGAGCTTTAACATCAAATGTACCATCATCCTCTATTCTTTGATCAAGTGATTCTCAATTTTAATAACACATGAAATTATCTGGGGAGCTTCACGCGCGCGCACACACACACACACACACCCCTTGAGTACAAGCCACACTCCAAGTCAAATACAACAGAATGGGGAGGGAGCACAACTGGATATTACCATTTTTAAAAATACTTCCACGCAATTCTAATAAGCAGTCAAAGAAGAAAACTCCAATTCTAGATACACGTATGTATACAGAAAGGTCCTTCAAACAAGAGTGTGACATATGGTAGAGTGCTTGCCTAGTATGCATGAAGTCCTGGGTTTGATCCCCAGAACTGCCAAAAAAAGGGGGGGGGGGGGAGACAAGAAAAAAAAAATGTGAGTCTCCAGGCAGAATCACAACCAAGTTGTTGAATGACATTTCTAAATTTAGTAGGGTGGAATACAATCATTTTTATTTTTATTTTCTCTTCACTAGACCACCTTGTTTTAGGAGAAAGCTTAATAAATATAAATATTAGATAACAAAAATAGTAGTCTGACAGGCTACCAAAATTTTACCCCAATTAATAAACATTCTCCAAAACCTAGCTTTTTATTTATCTCAACATTGGATCTGAAATAGAATTAAATAAGCTACAGGCTTCACTCAGTCTTAGGAATTTTCTATGTAAGAATGGATTCATGATTCTATATTGTTTCTACCTAATATGTTTATTTAAGGTAGTGAGGAAAACTGGGGGGGGGGGGGGGGGGGGGGGCCTTTCCCACTGAACTACACTCCCAAACCTTTTTATTTTTTGTTTTGAGACAGGGTCTCCCTAAATTACTGAGGCTGGTCTTAAACTTGTGATTTTCTTCCTCAGTCTCCCAAACTGCTGGGATTACAGGCATGAGCCACTGTGCCCAGTCCCACCTTGTTTATCTACAACCTCAAGAGCTGCTGAAAGTTGAAAAATTAAAGGATGCTGTTCTGTAAAGCCTTCTTAAACAATATTAGAATGTCCACAGTCAATCACCTATACACTAAGAAATATTTGTAACATCTATAGCAAAAGGAAAATAAGCAAAATACATGAACCATATAAGACAAGCAATTCAAACTCACAGAATTCAACTGGCTGAAAAAGACAAAATATTCTACCTTTTTAATACAATGAATGTTTTAAAACCATGACACTGATAATGTACAGTGACAAAGGTGTGAGGAAAAGTCAAAATGTGTTAGTGAGAGGGCAACTTTAGTAAATCTTTTGTGAGGGTAGTTTGGCAGAAATGATCAAAATTTTAAATGCACATAAACTAGGAACTAGAAATTCTGGAAACATACCCAACAGAAATACATTAGTGCAGAAATATAAAGTAAGAATTTTCACTTCTACATTATTTATTAAAATATTTTCCCATTTACAAATTTTTCCAAAAGACTGTCTATACTCCATTTGTATTTAACTGTATAGCCATTTAAAAAAAAAAAAAAAAAAAACAGATCCATATACAGAGATGTAGGAGGACATCCTTCAGATACCACTAATTGGAAAAAGCAAGCCACACCTCAGTATATAGCATTACAGTTTTCTGAAAATCAGATAAACATCAGGGAAAAAGTTTAGAAAGATATATATTAAAGCTGTCATTGGCAGTTATCATTTCTGAGGATCAGATGAAGGAAGGAGGTTTTTAAAATAAATAAAATTTATGATATTACCTATATAATAACTACATAGTACAGGCCTTGAAGGTACTATAGAATGTGGCTCACACAATTGCAATTACCTGGAAGTATGTTAGAAATGCAGAATTTGAGGTCCCGACTCATATTTACTGACTTCATTTCAACCAGAGCAAGTTCCTGAGGTGATCTGTATACATAGTTAAGTTAGAGAAGCACAAATTGGTAGGCTACCAATTGTAAGTTAAGTTCTGGGAGTTGGTTACAGTGCAACTGTAAAACGTTTTGTTACCAAATTCTCAGATACTGCACTTCACCTACCACAACAGTAGTCATTTTCAAACTATATAGAATTGGGTACATAAAAATTAGTTCTGTAATATGAACTGAATATTTTAAGTATGGTATGCAGCTACCTCTTTCTCTGGAGGCAAATCATCTTAAGAAAAATTTTAAAAAGGAAACCAGGTGAGGTGGCCCACCCAGTAATCCCAGTTACTTGTGATGTTGAGGCACAGGGACTACAACTTCAAGGCAAGCCTAGGCAACACAACAAGACCCTATCTCAGAAACAAAATAGAAAGATGTAGTGGTAAAATGCTTGCCTAGCATGGGAAAGGGCCTGGGTTCAATCCCCTGTTCTGCAAAGGAAGGGGAAAAAAAGAAATCCCTACACAAAAATCCCAACTACTTGTTTTTCTGATACTGCAGACAATCCAGGGCCCCATGCTTGCTAAGCATGTGCTATACCACTGACCTTCACCCCCAGCCCACAATTACTTCTAAATAACAAATTTTAACAGTATCTGAACCAGTGCTCTCAAACCTTTTCCTTTTTCTATTGTCCTTCCCTTCCCATCATAGCAATTCAAAACACCATGGATAAATGGTAGAAATCTGACTGATGATTCACTATTTCTTACTTATTCAATATTATATGGATGTGTATACAGTACATAAAATTTTGTACAAGAAAAACATGTGAGATTATTTAAAAATTATGGTTCCATAGTGGTACATGCCTATAATCTCAGCTATTTGGGAGGCTGAGGCAGGAGGACTGAAAGTCCAAGACAGCCTAGGCAACTTAGTGAGACCCAGATCAAAATAAAAAGGGCTAGAGATACACAGCTCAAGTCAGTTGCAGAGTCCTTGATCATTATGTGTAAGGCCCTAGATTCAATCCCCAGTACCAAAAAAAATTAAAAAAAAAATACTATTTTATTTCAAAAGAATGTGGGAGTTTGTCTCTCACAAACTGTTTTCAAGAAAAATTCTTTAAAAAAAAATCATAAACCAGGTGTAGTGGTGCACACCTATAATCCTGTAACTTGGGAGGCTAAGTCAGGAGGATACAATTGAGGCCAGCCTCAGCAACTTAGCAAGGCCCTAAGCAACTTAGTGAGGCCCTATCTCTAAATAAAATATAAAAAGGGCTGGGCATGGGCTCTGTGGTTAAGCACCCCTGGGTTCAATCCCTGGTACAAATAAAAACAAATAATGACCAAAAAAAAAAAAAAAAAAAAAAAAAAAACACATCTACATATATTTGCTGAGAGGATTTTAAAGAATAAGATCATTAAATGTATACTGCCGGGGACTGGACTAAATTATTGCTATAAATTATTTTATTAAACATATTTACAGTAGACAAAGTTTATTCATTGTCATATTTCAGATGCTACTGAGTTCCAATCTTCTGAGGTAACCATTTTAAATTCTGCCTCGTTTCTTCTAGTATTTGTTTCCTTCCTAAATAAAATGCTCATCTCACAGTTATTAATTTTTCATTTTAGATATTATCTCTGCCACCTGAAGGACTGACACTGCTACATGTGCCATCCTCTCCCTAACCTTTCTTGCATAATTTTACCATCATTTTTAGCTAAACCACTACCTTTGTTTTAAATATTCATCTAAAAGGAATTACAGGAGGAAAGAGGGAAGGAAATTACTGAAGCAGTAACATAATTTCAAAAAGCTTCAAAAGGACACAAATCTTTCCATTGAATGAGCCCACTAAAGACCCCAAACAATGAACAAAAAGATCTACACTTACACATATCTTCAAAACAGATAAAAAGACCTCGGTCAAAGAAGAAAGTCAAAGAAGAACCGGTCTGTTATCAATCTTATTAGCAACAGTGAATATAAAAGGCAATGTTTTTCAAAAAGATTCCAATCTACAGTTTCCCATCTAACCAATCTCACAATCAAATCTGAAGGAAAAGTAAGCACATTATCATGGCCACAATTAGTTCACATCCTAAGAAAAGATTTTTGGGGTTAAATTAAGAATGTAGTCAAGTAAAGTGAAATTGAATCAAGAAAACGATCTAAGAATCATAGAACAATAACACAAAGTACATGATTAAAAGCTAAGAGGTTATGAGTGAAGGCCACACTGATTTAAAGAGCAGAATGGAGGGCTCTAAGGAGTATAAATAAATTGAAACAATCTCCATAGCAAAGCACTTTTCTTCTGAAGGTCTCGAGCATTTGACATTAAGTCTATTAAAAATAAAAAAAAGCCAGAGGTGTGGCTCAGTGGCTGGGCACTTCCCTAGCATGTGCAAAGCCCAGCAATACTATAATTTGATTATAATACACTATTTGGAATATTCCTGAATATTTATAAACCTTCAATGGTGTCATTTAAAGAATCAAACTATAAGCAAATTAATGATGATATGATCACAAGATAAGGATTTTTATAAGAGTATACTTAGTATGAAAAGGGATTTTTTTTGGGGGGGGGGGTACTGGGGACTGAACTCAGGGTCACTCAGCCACTAAGCCCCATATCTCCAGTCCTTTATTATGTTTTTTTATTTAGAGACAGGGTCATGCTAAATTGCTTAGGGCCTTGCTAAATTGCTGAGGCTGGCTTTGAACTCTTGATCTTCCAGCCTCAGCCTCCCCAGTCACTGGGATTACAGGTATGCACCACCGTGACCAGCTGAAGAGGGATTTCCAAAGAGGAAAAAGAAAAATGTCAAAAGGAGAAAGAAAGAGAATGTCAAAAGCCAATGGAATAGGGAGCTACAGAAAGGCTATAATGTAATTATTAGAAACTGTAACCTTTTTCATTTGTTGCTACATGCATGTATTCCCTTTTTTTCCCTCTCAAAGAACAGATTAAAGAGCTACAGTAACTGATACATTAAGAAAGGCAGAAAAAGCTGGGCCCACACCTATTATTGCTACAACTCCAGAGGCTAAAGCAGGAGGATCACCAAGTTTGAGGCCAGTCTAGCAACTAAACAAAGCCCTTGGCAATTCAATGAAATCCTGTCTCAAAAACAAAAAGTAAAAAGGATTGTTATATAGAGCACCTCTAGGTTCAATACTCAATATCAAAAAAAGAGGAGAAAATGTAGATGCAAAGGCTAGAAAAGATATTTCATAGGCTAGAAAAGATATTTCATAAATTAAAATTACCAAGTAATATTTTATCAGAATAAAATTTGAATATTCTTTTCTTTAATTTTTTTAGTTGTTTTAAATTTTTTTAGTTGTAGATGGTCACATGCCTTTATTTTATTTATTTATTTTTATGTGATGCTGAGAATTGAACCCAATGCCTCGCATGTGCTAATAAGCAAGTGCTCTACAATCCCACCCCACTGAATAGTCTTAATAGCAAGGGTGTAGAGAAAAATGCGAGTTCACACACACTGTTGGTATAAACAACTTTTTTTGGAAAACATGCAGTTTTATTTATAAACTGTAAGAGAAGGAAATGAGAGATACAATACAGAATGAACTAAAGGCTCAAAAACAGGGAAAATGATAAACTGATATGGTCATATTAGAAAATACTATAAAACTGTCAAATCCACAGTATACTATTGAAGAAAAAATAGCCACTTAACTAATAAAAGTGGAATTAGAGTAAGAAGTGAGAATAAGCAAAAAATATGATATTTTTCTTCTAAAACAAAACAGTTCAGTTTCAGACATAAGTTTACTGACATAAGAAAGCACTCTTTTAAAAAATCAAATCACTCTGAGTCATCAATTTAGATCTAGTCATCTTCACCCTCTTACTTCTTCTCAAAGACACAGGTTAACCAATTTGTTTTAAGTTACCACCAACATACATCCTTTTCTTTTTTTTTTTTTCTTTCTTTTTCCTTTTGATACTGGGGATTGAACCCAGGGGTGTTCAGCTACTGGGTCACATCCCCAGTCCTTTTTATTTTTGAGACAGGGTCTCTCTAAGTTGCTTAGGGCCTTGCTAAATTGCTGAAACTGGTCTCAAACTTGTAATCCTCCTGCCTCAGCCTCCCAAATAGTTGGGATTATAGGCATGCATCACCACACCCAGCTCAACAAGTATTTTTGAAGAGAAAAAAGTGAAAAACAGAGTTACATTATGTCCCCAGTTCTGGGGAATGGTGCTTTACCACTGAGTCACATTACTCAACACCCCCCCACACACACACCCCACCACCACCACCATTTTTTTGGCAGGGTAGGGGTAAAGGGGATTGAACTCAGGGGCACTCAACCACTGAGCCACATCCCCAGTCCTATTTTGCATTTTATTTAGAGACAGGGTCTCACTTAGTTGCTTAGCACCTCACTTTTGCTGAGGCTGGCTTAGAATTTGTGATCCTCCTGCCTCAGCCTCCAGAGCTGCATGCAACTGAGCCCAGTTCCAAACCCCTTTCTAAGTTTATTTTGAGACAGGTTCTCAGTTTCCAAGGCTGGCACTGAATTTGAAATCCTCCTGTCTTAATCTCCCATACTATTGGAATTACAGGCATGTATCACCAACCCAGATCAGAAGTTATATTTGTTATGTTAACACAGGCAGTGCCAGGATTAGAACCTAGATGTTTATGAATTTATCTGAACTGGGACTGCTAGGTCTGACAATTTTCAAGAAATTACAGATCATGACTAGTATTTATTTTAATATTACTATATCATAAAAAGATTTTTTTTAAAAAGAGGTTCATGATCTTTTCAGTGTACCATGAAATAACCAAAAATATGTTCAGAAGGTACTAAGTACCAAATATAAAGCAAAAAGTTAACCACCAAAAAGGTTTCCAAGACCAGAAAAAAGCCATTTTAAAACACCTTGTTCCAACACTTGATTCAAAATACCATTCCTGGGATATACCATGAAACTTCACTTCAAAATAACATTTCCACACTCAAGAAATAGTAGACTAGATTTCTTCAACATACTATTTGGACTTTATTACAGTATTAACTACCATCAGCATCAGCCTTCTGACTCAAAATTTAGGCTGTGAATATTTAAGATCTTAAGGTTTACAATCATTTTGATTTCACTCTAGACCTCCTCATTTGAGAAGCCTTGAGAAGCACATTAACCTATCCAGGAAAGCCACAGAATCTTCTTTCAGAAGAATAACAGAGCAAAAGAAAATTACACCAATATCTGCATCACTCAGTTATCTCTATAGTACCTCACTTTACAGTTAATACTAGAATGATATAAGCAACCTAACACTTAACCTTATAAGCCTTCCATTTTCTTTCCTTTTTTTTTTTTTTTTAATATTTTATACTGTACAGCTTACATTTTTTGTTTGTTTTTTGTCTGCAATCCTGGGGACCCACCTAAGATTTTTCACATGCTAGGCAAGCACTCTACCATCGCACTACATCCCTAATCCTAGCTAAAGTTCTGAAATCTTATTTGTAATTCAGTTTTAGAATTTAATACAAAAATACTATTGCTCTTTCATTTTAACTAGCGTTAAAAAAAAAAAAGCAGCAACAGCCAGGAACTGCTGTTAGCTGCTATCGTGTAGCAGATAAACAGATACAAATATTTAAGTAAATGGTACAAATATTTAAACAAAAATCCTTAAAATTCCTAATAGAAGTTATCTAAAAAACAACCTTGAAAATATACCTAATTTTCATCAAAATATTCCAGAATCGAGAATATAAAGGGCTGGGAATGCTTGCTTAGCACAGACAAAGCTCTGGGTTCAATCCCCAATACTGCCAAATATTAACATACAAATATATATTAACATATAAACATGGAGAAATCAACCTTTCCAGCTTCCTCCTCCACCCACTGTTTACAAATTGGGATTCTTTGTCACCATAGTTTCTGAAAATCAACCAGGTGTATGAATCAAGTTAGTATCATTAATATCCATGATATGATTATCTCTTTTATTATTTGGTGCTTTAAACAATGATAGTAGCAAAGGCCAATTTTACTTTGTTGCTTAAATGCCAAGTTGGCGTCTGTTTTAAAAAAATAATAAGGGTAGGGGTATGGCTCAGCGCTACAGTTCTTCCTTAGTATGCACACATAAGGCCCTGGTTTTGATCTCCAGCATTCCAAAATAAATAAAACTGTGCACTTTACAAATTTGTTAAATTTGTCATGTCAGAACAGGCTTTCCCATTAAGGTTTACAGAATAAATGGTGTGCCTTTAAATAACAAGGTACTTGCTGCCAACATATGTATGGTGCAAGTCTGCGTGCTTAATGGTCCTTTTAATGACTTGTCTTTGGAATGATTCTGTCCTACCTTTGCTGCTGCAGCCCGCCTGTCCTTTGCATCACTGAATTCATACTTCTGGAAGTACTCAATATGCACTGTAACAGACAGATGGACAGATCAATGGGCCACAGCGGCAAAGGCCAGAGAGACAGACTTGATAAAAATTAAAATCAAGGTATATAAAGGGGTGGGGGAAACCAGAAGAGAATATATCTACATATATTCTATAATAAAATTCCTGAACTTGATGTCTGCAACCCTCCCACAGACATACCCAAATAATCTATTCTTGATTACATATTATTTCCTTCTTAAAAGTGCAATAGAACAGTAGCTCTGTAATAGGCAAAATAAATTCTCAGTACTTTTAATAACATTGACATTAAACAGATATAGCAGGCACTTTTGTAACTATGCCATAGAGTTTCTTCAACTTGTGATTGCTCTTCCATACACAACAAACTATCACATCTTCAGAAGACTTTCTACAACACATTTAAGTAATTGTTACATGCAGAAAATTTCTACTTTAATACTACTGTGTAATAAGGCAATACTTGGAATCAATAAATAAAACTTTCAGCATTTTACATTTTCTTACCTTACTATACAAAAGATTGCTAACACCACAACGAGGTAACTTTAGAGGCTAAAAACAGTACACAACAATGCCACTGATGCCAATGACCATGCTATACTAAAACATTTATAGAGAAAACTATCAAGTTATTTTAAAAGCTATGTAGTCTTCTGTAACTTCAAACGAGTAAACACCCTTCAAGAAGCTTCTAGAGTTTTTTTTAACCTTATTATCTCAAAATGCTATCTTAAAATAGTGTAAGTACTGTAGTTTGATAGAGAAATTTTCACTCAGATATTACTCCCAAATGCCTGTTTCACTCATCCTCACCGTTTGTTCCCATGCTAAAAATCGATTTAAATTTAATCAAATATTTTATTTTGCATGAGTCTAAAATAAACTAGATCTATGTTACATGTTTTTAAAAGGAAGACTGTTCCCCCTTCTATTTCCAGGAAATCTAACCATTTATATATTCTTATAATCATAACCCATCAAAAACGTGGTCAGCAGAAGTAACACGATAACCAAAAATGAAATGCGTGATCCTTGAGTAAAAGAAGAAAAGTTATTAAAAGACATTATTGAAGGGCTGGGGTTGTAGCTCAGTGGTAAAGTGCGTGCCTAGCATGTGTGAGGCACTGGGTTCTCAGCACTGCATATAAATAAATGAATAAAATAGGGGTCCATCAACATCTAAAAAAAAAAAATTTTTTAAATCATTATTGGAGTTAGGGATGCGTCTCAGTGGTAGAATGCTTGCCTGAAGCCCCAGGTTCAATCCCCAACACACACACACACACACACAAAGTGCACTGGACAACTGAAGAAATTTAAATTCACAGCTATATCGAGATATAATTCATAAAGTGGTTCAGTGGTTTTGACAGTCACAGTGTTGTGACACAATTGTGTCAACCATTAATTTTAGAATATTTCATCATCCTGAAAAGAAACTCTGCAGCACAACACCAGCCTCACCAACTGAGCAAAACCCTGTCTCAAAAAAAAAATTTTTTTAAGTGTGTTTATGAGTTGTCCCTCCCCATTCCCCTCCCACCCAGCCTCTGACAACCAATCTATTTTCTGTCTCCATGAATTTACCTATTCTGGACATTTTATATAATTGATATAATACTATAGTTAATTTTGCCACTTACTTATGTAGGAAAGCCAACAAACTGAGTGCTTGCCATAGATATCAAATAAGTCTGGTTTAATGAGAGAATGAAGAGACCAACTATTAATTCAGCAAATTCGCTACATGAAGCTGCTTGAAGCTTTAACTAAACCAATAATACTCATTTTACTGATAAGGAAATAATTTGTTTCAAAAAGAGGTTGATACAAAGTCATACAGGCTGACAAAGACAAAACTAGATATGAATTTAGGTCTATATGATGTCAAAGACTTAAACCACTAAACTATTTTTGTCTCCGGATAAACTAATTCATCATTTCTCACTGATTTACCTCCTAATATTATGAATGACTTCCTTCAACTCTCCATTTCAGCCTTGCTAACCTCACCACTTATTTCTTGGCTTGATTATTCTAACAGACTTCTCACGACTCTCCTGGTTTTCTTTTAGTATTTTTTTAAAGTGGTAGATGGACACAATGTCTTTATTTTATTTATTTATTTGTATGTGGTGATGAGGATTGAACCCAATGCCTCACATGTGCTAGGCAAGCGCACTATCCTTGAGCTATAACCCTAGTCCCACTCTCCTGGTTTTCTAGTTTCACCTTCTCTTATTTATTCCCTATAAAGCCCGCAGACTATTCTTTCTCAACAGTGATTCCATACTAATTTAAAATTATACAGTTATTTCACATAACCCTTGAATTCGTCTAGGGTTTATCTCAACAGCACAACCCTAAAGCCTTTCAAAAAGTGATCATGGATTGCCTGCTCCTATCATTCTATTTCCCATGCTCTAAACAATATTCATTCCTTACTAACATTCAACACACAAGACCACTAACCACTTCTGCCTTTTCTACATTCTATTCCTCCTCCTCCACCTTACTCTACTTAGTAAAGTAGCTATTCATTTTTCAAAACCCAGTTTCCAACTCTACCAGGATTTGTCAATCCTTTAAAAAAATATTAGCATTAAATATTCCTTCTGACCTTAAACTTCTACCATTAAGCATTACTTTATTATAATTTACTTATACATGCCTTAGTCATCTATATCTGTATTTTCAAGTAAATAAGTTAGTAAAAGTCAAACAATTTAGATACTATTCATAAATTAAACTGAAGGGTTGTTTTAGGGACCCATTCACCTCAGAAAGTAACAGTAACACGATATTTAGGATCTTACAAGAATGAAAAACAAAAAAATCAGGTTTGGGAAGGATGGTGGTTTGGCATTTAAGAATTTGGCTGGGTGCACATCTGTAAATTCCAGGTACTTGGGACGGTGATGCAGAAGGATCACATAGTCAAGAGTCAGCCCAGACAACTCTGAGGGATCTTGTATCAAAATAAAAAGGGCCAGGGATATAGCTCAGTGGAAGAGAGCACTGGGTTCAAGCCCTAGAACCACATTTAAAAAAAACAAATTATGATATTAATAATACTACTTGGTTAGAAGAGTAGCTCAGTAGGAGAGCACATGCTTAACATGCATAAGGCCCTAGGCTAGGTTCAATACCCAGCACCAAAATAATAACAACAAATCATACTGATTGTCTCTGAGGGAGAGAGATTTAAAGATAGATATTTTAATTTTTTTTTATGTTTCCTAGATTATCAGTCAATAAAATACACATGGTACAGTAATAAATTAAATCTTGCAGTTGAGGCTGGGGCTCAGTGGTAGAGTATTTGCCTTGCACATGTGAGGTACTGGGTTCGATCCTCAGCACCACATTAAAAAAATGAATAAATATATTAAAAATTAAATCTTGAAAGAAGTTTATCAAGGTTTATCTTATCACACTAAGATAACTTTTGTTTTATTTAAATCAGAGATTATGAAGAAGAGTTCAGTCACACTGGTCACAGCATTCAACTTACTTCTCTGTTTTTGTTACACAAAACAAAAAAAAGCCTGATTCACAAAGTTTACACTGGTTTCAATACTCTTCATTTAAGCAACGCAGAACCTTAAAATAATAGAATCTTAAGATAGTAGAAAGCATATTATTGCTTCTTAGACAACACTGTTTTAACAACTGCTTTTATTTTTATAAAGGCAAAGTCAGAGAAGTACACAGTTCAAAACTTAAAATTTTTAATACAGTAATATCAAGAATGACTTGTCTGGCAGGTGATGCACACCTATAATACCAGCAACTCAGGAGGCTGAGGTAAAAAGATCGCAAGTTCAAGGCCAGTCTGGACAACTTAGGGAGACCTGTCTCAAAATTAAAGGGGCTAGGGATATAACTCAGTGATAGAGCAACCCTAGGTTCAAATCCCCAGTAGGGCGGGGGTAGGGGAAAATGTGATTGGGAAGTTGAAAACTGACTTGTTCACTTCTTAACTGCAAAAACCATCAATATCAGCAATAAGGGCATAAAAAAAAAACAAATATGCCTTTGTTTAGGCTGGCATTTAACTGAACAAGGTGCATATGTGTGACTAACATTCTGTGTAACTATGCCTGAAGCAGACATGCAGAGGTCAGATTCCAAAATACCAAGGCAGAATAATCTTCCTAATCAACAATCCCTTAGTAAAGCAGAAGCTTTATTCTGGATTCTGCACACACACACACACACAAAAAAAAGTTAGCTGGATATAGGTTAATGTATTGGCAGTCTCCAATATGTCTTTAAAATTACAGAAAGGTACCAATGCACAGTGGCACCCGCCTGTAATCCCAGTATCTCAGGAGGCTGAGTACAGGAGAATTGTGAGTTCGAAGCCAGTCTCAGCAAGGGCAAGCAATAAATAAAAATATAAAATAGGGCTGGGGATGTGGCTCAGTGGTCGAATGTCCCTGAGTTCAATCACCAGTCCCCAAAAATAAAATAAATAAAATAAATAAATAAAAGGCTACCATAAGGAACGGTTAGAACCAAGTTAAAAAGTACAGGTAGATAGATATTAGTACTTGGAAAAACTCTAAGTCAGAGTTGTTTAAATATGAAATGTGCTCATGTCTAGAAGAGCACGGAGGTTTAGTCACTGTGGAGGTTTAAAAATAAAATCGGAGTGCTGTGGTTGTGGCTCAGGGGTAGAGTGCTTGCCCAGCACATGTAAGATACTGGGTTCAATTTTCAGCACCACATAAATAAATAAAGATATTGTGTCCATCTACAACTAAAATATTAAAAAAAAAAAAAAAAGATAAGCTCAGGAATCATTAACAGAAAGGTAGTGCTTAATAAATAGTCTGGATAACCACTAAAATTCCTTGTTATTCTGAATATGTAAATCAAAAATTGTGTTGACTCTGATATGAACCCAGTAACATTAAGCAAGTTTACTGTCATCCGTAAATCTTTGGCTATTGCTTAAATGTTATACTTTTATTTCTAAGGGTGACTAGAATATTTTTCTGATTGTTCAAGTTCCATTCTCACCACTTTGGCTTTAGTTGGGTAGTATACATTAAAATTGAGCTTCAGACACTGTCATATATCCCAAGGACCCAGTTATAACTATGCTAATGAAATATGTGATAAAAATAATTTAAAAAGCAGACAAAAATTTTACTGTCAGTGAAATAGAATTATTACATTTAAAAATTCAGTAACCAACAGGCCATTCATGGTGGCACATGTCTGTAATCTCGGCTATTCAAGAGTCTGAGGCATGTGGATAGTAAATTGGAGTCCAGCCTGAGTAACTTAGCAAGACCCTGTTTCAAAACAGAATTTTTAAAAGGGTTGAGGATATAGCTCAGTAGTAGAGCACTTGGCATGTGTGATGAGCCCCTGGGTCCAATTCCCATTACTGTGCAAAAATAACAACAAACCAGTAAGTAAAATTATGTATATACTTTATCTTCTTAGTGCAGTACTGGGAATTGAACTCAGGGTACTCTATCACTAGCTACATCCCTGGCTCCTTTTATTTTTAGACAGGGTCTCACACTCAGTTGCCAAGGCTGGTCTCGAACTCTTCAATCCTCCTAGCCTGTCAATTTGCTAGAATTACAGGCATGCCCCACCACGCCTGTCCTTTCTTTTCTAAGGACTATTTCCCTGATTAAATGACAACTTATCTGAAGCTCACTCCATAAATTTTCCCCTTCATAAGTGCTGAGGTGATACAGTAGGTTAAACAGTAGACATATTTTCTTACATTTGAGGTTCAATGGTATCAGTAAATAAACTCATCTGAGAACTTCACTTAAGAACTGTGTTCTCATCATTGAGCAAAATAAGCAGAATCAGCTCTTCTCCCCTTTAAAACAAGCACTTGAGGGGAGTATAGCTCAGTGATTAAGACCCTTGTTTAACATGCGAGGCTCTAGGTTTGATTCCCCAGCACCACAAAAAATCATGTGTTGTCTAATGCATCCATAACAATTTCACAATGCTATTCTTTCAAAAGTTTAGGGTACTTCCATCAGAAAAAGAATACAGGTGGGCGTGGTGGTGAACACCTGTAAACCCAGTGACTCCACAGGTTGAGGCAGGAGGATTTCGAGTTCAAAGTCAGTCTCAGCAACAGTGAGGCGCTAAGCAACTCAGTAAGACCCTGTTTCTAAATAAAATGCAAAAAAGGGCTGGAAATATAGCTCAGTGGTTCAGTGCCCCTGAGTTCAACCCCCCAGTACCTACCACCCAAAAAAAAGAAAGAGAGAGAGAGAATACAAATGCTGGGCTCTGTGGGCCACTGATCTAAGTTTGTAATTGCATGAATAAATTTTACAAAATATACATTCCATAACTTCAAACACTGAAAATATTTTATATTAAACTCTGTGCTTTTAAATGTTTGCACTGGACTAGAAAATAGTAAATGTTATTATAGAAATTCTGAATTAAAATTTTGAGAAGGGTAACATTTAAGATATAAAAGTCTAAAATATGATGTGCAGTAGAACTCTGACCCTATTCCACTCTTGTTTATTATTTATTTGGATTCATATGTCATAGTAGTGAAGTCATAAGTCAAAGTCACAAGCAGTGAACTCACACTATTCAGGTCAGTGTGCTAGAGGCACAGAGCAGGATGGAAAAAGGTAAGGAAGCTCTGGAGAGGCACACAGAAAACACCCTATACACAAGACAGTAACATTCATACATTTGTTTGTTTCTTTTGTTGGGGGTTAGGGTGGGAACTGAACTACTTAGCGACACTCAACCACTGAGCCATATTCTCACCCCTATTTTGTATTTTATTTAGAGACAGGATCTCGCTGAGTTACTTAGTGCCCTGCTTTTGCTGAGATTGTCTTTGAACTCTTGATCCTCCTGCTTCAGCCTCCCAAGCTGCTAGGGATACAGGCAAGTGCCACCATACCCAGTCTATACATTTGTTTTTATGTAATGATATACACTACCCATTTAAGAAATCCCATTTATGAAAACTTGGAGAAATGTGAACAATTCACATAAGAAAAAATTAGAAGTTATACAAAGACTTATTTTTATCAATTCAGGGTTCAAGATATAGTTCAGTGATAAAGCACCTGCCTACCATGTATGAGTCCCTGAGTTTGAGCCCCAGTAGAGCAGAAAGGAAGAAAGTCAATTCATTCATATTTGACTATTTAATCAACATTTATCAGCTGTTCCAGGAAATGTGCTGATCAATGAGAATACCAAAACTAGTAAATTGGTCTTATCCTCAGGGATTTCAGTCTATCCAGAGTGAAAGATTAATAATAAAGAAGAGATTTTTTTACAAAAGTCTGTACAAAATTCTGAGACCTACTCACAGGGAAGGATTCCAGGAAGAAACCTTTAAGATAGGTATTGAAATATAAATGTATTTGAAGAGAAAACATTTAAAGCAAAGGAAAAAGCCTTACAGAGACAAAAAAATTTTTGTAAGAATTATCATTATTTTGCCATACCAGGATGACAGTTAAGAAATGGCAGATAAGGTGAAATTATGAAAAGCCTGATCTGTTGCACTAAACAATCTTTTATTCTAACCTACATCCTTTATTTATTCGGACTTCAAGGCTCAAGAACAGGCTCTGCTAAGTAGGTTCCTCTTCACTGTCTCCTATTCAGCACTGACCCTACCACCATTGCACCACACCCGTTTTACCAAGAATGATAATGATTTTCATGTATTTCTTCAGGCTAGATTTACAAAATATGAACATTTTTTACCCTGTCATAACTAACCTGTGCAAGAAAAGGAAACATTCCCATATTCCCTGAAAAAAAAATCTGTGATGACTACAATATACTCACAAATTGCAAAGGTTCCATTTTTCTATCTTTTTTTTTTTTCTAAAGAGAACCTTCTAATAACTGCTAATATCTTCTAACAAGATTCCTTATTCACAAAGGTCTGTGTTTTCCATTTTTCCTTGAAACTAACTGACCACTTTGGAGGGCAAGATGTTCCTTAACCCAGCTGCAAAGAGGGTCAATATTCAACAAAATGAACCACACCAGGGCTGACATCTTGTAAAAATAACATCTAAAGGACTAGGGGTACAGCTAGTGGTGGAGTACACATTTAGCATGTGCAAAGCACTGAGTTCGATTCCCAGCACCAAATTAAATAAATAACATTTTAAAAGACAAACTGATAAGGTGTGAAATTTCTGGGTAATGGCAACATACTAAGATTCTCATTTTAGGACTAGGCCAGGATGCATTCAGAAACCGGAAATAACCAGGCTATATACATGGATAAAGGTAGGCAAAGTAAGTACTGAATTATGTCTTTTAATCAAGCATTTATTTACAGGTCAGTCTCCCTTCTAGACTAAAAGCTCTAAGGAAAAAAGGAATATTCTGTAGTGGTCTTTTACACCTACTATCAAGCACATGTACTGAAGGAGGCATACAGATGTAAAGGTTAAGTATAGATCTGACAGAACATAGCGCTAGAAAAGATTAAATGGTGGTTTCAGGGACAATAAAATCCAAGAGTGCCAAATTCAAGACAAACTGTAGCATGAGAAAAGTCAGACAATGTTCAAAAGTCATGTCTCAGAAGGAACAGAGCACTGCTGAGATAACAAGAACTGAAGAAATTTGTGATCTTACATGTGCAGCAGCATTTACTCTTGAGGCACTTGCCAGTACTATTGGGAGAGAGCAAACTGACAGTATCCCACACCAAAGCACACTGCTAGTAGACATTGCGATAAGCAGAATATTGTTTATCCTCCCAAAATGTTCACATCCTAGTACCTAGAAACTGTATATGTTATGTTACATGTGCCAAGGGGAAATCAATATTACAGACAGAATTAAGGTTGGCTATCAGCTGTGAAATAAGGAGATTATCCTATATTATCCAGGTCACTTTAATTATTCACATTGAAGTGGAAGATGGAGACAAAAATGGAGGTTAGAGTCAGAAGAATTTAAAGATGTTATGCTGCTGGCACTGAAGATGGAGGAAGAAGTCAAATCCCAAGGAAAGTAGGTGGCAAGGAAAAGGCAAGGAAACTGATTCTTTCCAAGGACCTCCAGAAGGAGTACAGTCGGCACCTTCATTTTAGCCTAGTGGGATCCATTTCAGATATCTGACATTCAGAACTTTTTCTTTTTTTTTTTTTTTCTTTTTTTTTTTTTTTTTTGGCGGGGGCGGGGGGAGAGGGTTGTTGGGAGGGAGTACCAGGGATTGAACCTAAGGGCTCTTAACCACTGAGCCACATCCCTAATCCATTTTTTATTTTATTTAGAGATAGGGCCTGGATAAATTGCTGAGGCTGGCTTTGAACTCACAATTCTCCTGCTTCAGCCTATGGAGACACTGGGATTATAGGTGTGCATCACCCTGTCCAGTTGACTTTCAAAACTCTTAAAATAATACATTCACAGTAACTTTTTAGAGCCACAACAGGAAACTAATACATAGAGTAACCAAAAGTTCTTTTTTAACTTGTATCTCAAAGAATGGTTCATCTTTCCCTCAGTATTTGCTAAACCTGGATTGCACAGGGCCAATGACTGAAAACCTTAAGTAACACAGAGTAATACTTTCAGTCATCTATAGAAGACAAAGATGAGAAGAGAAGAGAACAGACTGCTGAGAACACAGCAAGTTCTACATTAGAAATTCTAAAAGCAGACCAGAGAGAGATTGAGCAGGGTAAAAACTCAACCATACTGGATTAAGTTTTTGCTTACTACTCTACCACTCAGAAGGAAGAAAGAACATTTTTTTGGAAGAATCCATCACCTAGAATCTCTAAACTGTTTTAAACACAATATAGGGCACACAATCAAGTCTGTCAAATGACAGCAATATATGACCAAATCCTAGGAAGAGCAAAAAAGGTAGTCTGAAGAGACTTTAAGATGATTCAGACACTATAGTTTGCTGACCAAACTAACAATTCATAACCTAGAGATAATGGAGAAAATTTAAAAATATATGAAAACATATCACTAGAAAATGATAATCTATAAAAAATGAATCAAGCAAATTCCAGAAATTAATAGTCTCTGAAATTAAACACTAATTAAGGTGTGTTTAACAACAGATTAGGCCAGTTGCTGAGGTGCATAGCTGTAATCCAGGAAACTCAGAAGGTTGAGGCAGAAGGATCACAAATTCAAGACCTGCCTGAGCAATTTATCAAGACCCTATCTCAAAATAAAAAATAAAAAGAATTGGAGACATAGCTCAGTGGTAGAACACCCCTGAGTTCAATCCCCAGTAACAAAAAAATAAAATAAATAAAATAAAAATAGCAGATTAGGACTGGGGTAGTAGCTCAGCTGCAGAGCACTTACCTAGCATGTGTGAAGCACTGGGTTTGATTCTCAGCACCACATATAAATAAAATAAATGTCCATCAACAACTAAAAAAACATTTTTTAAAAAATAGCAGATTAGACAGAAGAGAGATTTAGAAACCTACAAAGTAAATTCAACAGAAATTATTCAAACTGAAACACAGAAAACAGGATGGAAAATAATTCAAAAGAGCACTGGACATATACATATAATAATTTTTAAAACACTGTAATACATGTATAACTGAATCTCAGAAGGAAAGAAGATAAATGAGACAGAACTAAGAATTTCCAAAATTTGATAAAAAGGCATTACCCCCCCAGAGTCAAAAGAATCTGAAAAACCAAGAAAAAAACATAAAGAAAAAGTCCACTGGACGTGTTGGCAGGAGAGTTGTTCGTTTGTTGTTGTTTTGATACTGGGTATTAAACCCAAGGCACTTTATCCTTGAGTTGCATCCCCCAACCTTTTTATTTTTTATTATACATAATCCATCTCACCTGGCACATTAACCGGTTTTAAAATCAGAGTTTCAAAGACAACATTAAAAAAAAAATTCAAAACCATCCAGATTTAAAATAGCAGCAACAGAAAACAAACAACAACAACAAAACAAAAGGACCCCTTTACTTTCCTCCTAAGAGAAACCTTGGAAACCAGAAGATAATGGAATCTTTAAAGCACTGAAAAGAATCTTTTAAAAAATATTAAGTAGGGCTGGGAATGTAGCTCAGTAGTAAACAGCATGCCTAACATGTGAGGTTCTACATTCAAACTCCAGCATGGGGGGTGGTGTGAAATAAAAATATTTACAACAAAAAGTTTACTAAGCTCCCACTGTGTACACCAGGTACTGTTCTACGTGCTGGTAAAAAAAATAAAATGAAATTCCTATTCTCACTGAGTTTTCATCTTAGTGTAGAAAGTCAGAATACAAATAAATTAAATGGAATATGTCAAATAGTATCTGTTAGGTCCTTGAAAAAAGTAAGCATTCCATCCCATTCCCAACCATCTTTAAAAATATTGGTTTATTACATTATGCAGATCTTCCAAATGTTACTATACTTTATTTTATAGTATTTCATCAGAAAAGTTTTTCAGTACTAGGAAGCAATTAGTTTTCACAACAGCAAATAAAGTTTTCCAAATCTCTAATTTTCACATTGGCAACAAAAGTGGTAGCTGTTTGCCTTGAAATACTTCAAGTGAAGAAACACCATATATTTGCCACACATCTAAGTAACAGTTTGTCCTTTTTTCAAATAAAAATAGTGTCCCATCAATGTTCAGCTTCCAAGTCAAAAATGTACACATTTTTCTCTTTGAGAAAATCAGTATACTTCAGTATGCAGAAGTGTTCTTTATGTATATGTCCCATTCTGTCAAACAGGCTACTGAGAAGAGGTATATATAAGAGATATAATAAAACTAAAAATTTTTACTGCCTCATTTAGAATTGAAAGTGAAACCAGTATTTTTTAAAACTTTAAAAAAAATATTTTTAGTTGTAAATGGACACAATACCTTTATTATTTTTATGTGGTGCTGAGGATGAAAACCAGAACCTCACACATGCCAGGCAAGCACTCTACCACTGAGCTACAACCCCAACCCAAAACTTGTTGTTTTTTTTTTTTTTTCACTATAAGCACACACCAGTGAAGAATACAACAATTAGTATAGTAGGAGACTAGTGATTTAATTTGTGCCACGGTGCCAAGGGTTTTACCCACTCGTTGCTTGTGCAACATCACTACAAATGTCGGCATATTTAAAAAGGCAAATAATGTCTTAAACACTTGGGTTTTTGTTTGCTTGCTTTTGGGGTGATATAAGGGACTGATACCAGGAGTGCTCTAACTTTTCTATTTTTTTTTTTTTTTATTTTGAGACAGGGACTGCCTGAATTGCCCAGCCATAACTTGAGATCTTCCTGCCTCACCCTTCCAAGTAGTTGGGAGTATAGGCATGTACCACAATGTCCAGCCATTATCAAATAGTTCTGCTCTTTATGGATCATCCTTTGAAAACTACTGCTTCAAAGTGACTCAAATGTTAACATCACTGTGTCCATTCATATAAATCAAATATGCTCTTTATGGATCATTCTTTGAAAACTACTGTTTTAAAGTTACTCAATATTAACATCACTGTTTTGGTTCACATGATGTGTCAAGAAAGTACACACAAATAATAAAATGTCAATCTAAAAGGGCTACTGTAAGATTGGGAATGTAGCTCAGTGATGTGAGGCCCACTAGCATGTGTGAGGCCCTGGGTTCAATTTCCAGTACCACCAAAAATAAATAAATAAAAGGGCTACAAAATATTCAGGGGCACTAAATAGCCCATACTCCTGGAACTTAAACATTTTCTTTCAACTTCTTACACTATGACTTTAGCATTATCTAGAAATCATAATTTATAAATACCAGGAGAAAATTTCATCTGGCTCTCTTTTGGCTTAAAAATTAAGAAAACTGAGTCAGTAGCATTTACTAAGCAAGAACATACGTTCATATTTACTTAGATTCTAATGTCAAAGACTGTTAATATGCTATAAGCTACCAACACAAAGACCAAAAGTTTCAGCTCTCACCCTCGAAACCGCCATATCTAGCTAACTAGATAGACTTAGGTATAAGGATGGCTATGTTACAAGTTCTTGTGGGTTACACCAAATATCCAAATAAAGTGCTGTGCAAACACAAATGATGATGCACTGGAAAGGCGGAGGAGTCTGGAAAGAGATGAGGTAATATATGAAGGGATTTTTTTAAATTGTTGATGAGCCTTTATTTTTTAATATGTGGTGCTGAGAATCGAACCCAGTGTCTCACACATGCTAGGCACTCTACCCCTGAGCTACAACCCCAGCCCCCATGAAAGGATTTTGAAAATGAATACATTAGTTAAAAAGAAAAAGGGTATCACAAAAAGGACTAGCATGTACAAAAGTAGGAAAACATAAATTTATGTTATATATTAAGGAATTATAACCAGTACAATTGGGGGTAATGAGCGACAGTAGCAGATGAGACTAGGAGAAAAAAAAAAATCTGACATCAAGATGTTAAGAGCCATGAATGCACGTATTTGGAAAAAAAAAAAAAGCAGCAGTGCAGCAGCCACCAATGCTGCCACCACCAACACCATGAATGCCAAATTAAGGAGACTAGAACAGACTTTCAATAAGTCCATTTAGCAGGAGAATAACTATTATACTTGTGTTTGGACACAGGATAACAGATGGACAGGAAACCTAAAAAGAGGAGGTAAAATTAAAAGAGGCACTAGACTAGGATTAGTATAAATAAAAAGGATGGCAACAATATGAAACAAATTTAAGAAGTAATATGATCAAGGCTAAGTGGATGTGGAAAATGCAGGAAAACAATCAAGGATGACTCTCAAATTGCACAAATCCATAATAGGAAAGTTGATCAAAGGAAAAAAGAAACTACCTCTAGAATAGAAACATCTGTCCAAAATGTTAAAAATTCTAAGATGAGTGGCCACATTAGAGGCTTTTGTTATAAATATTTGTTTAAAATGTAGAAAATACTCGTCTGGGAAGTGGCTCAGATTCTGGAATCTCAGAAACCACTGTTGCATTGAGTAATTGGGGTGAAAGTTAAAGCATTTACACCCAAAGTAACTTCCATCTAGGCTGGTCTGGAAGCTATGGCTGAAGAAAAAGATAGCTGAGCCCACCAGGTGGGAGAGGTGTGAAAAGGTATTTCCCTCAATGTGGATTCATATACATATTTTTCTTCTTTCACAGTATCAAGTGGAAACAATAAAATTTTCAAAAAACTGTGACAAATGAATAAATTAACATCTGAAGACTGGAAACTTTTATAGTGATTTACGTATCAGTTCTCAATTTTTACTGAGCAGTGTTGTTTGGAAAGGGAAGTCCTTGCCATTCTTGTTTAATCTACACTAACTAAATCTGCATCTTTTTAATATTCTTGTGATATTTTAAGAGTCCTACAGGTCTCTTCTTTCATGTTGTACAGTATATTTGGGGCTTTTATGTTGGATGCTTTTTATTGGGGGGGGGCAAGATTGAACCCATGGGTACACTGAGCCACATTCCCAGCCTTTTTTATTTTCAGACAGGGTCTAAGTTGCTGAGGGCTTCACTAAATTGCTGAGGCTAGCCTCAAATTTGTGATCCTCCTGCTTTGGCCTCAAGAGCTGCTGGGATTATAGGCATGTGCCACCATGCCCTGATGGATGCTTGCTTTTACAGGAAAACAACCCCAATCCCCTCTCTCAATCCTGTGCTCTCAAGTCAGAAAACCCAAGGAAGTGGGGTAGAGGATTTACAGAGAAGGGTGGAGGAAACAAAAACTGAATTTCTTTTATCTGAGCTCTGTAGGAGAATTCATGTTCCTCTGGCAATTCATTCTCTTTCCTTAAATGCAATACCAAGGTTTCTAAAATAGTAATAATAAAGAAGCAAGGAGACTATTTTTTAAAAAGAAATGTAAAAAACACTTGTATCTGTAGTTTACACATAATCCCTAAAAACTATAACACTGTGATTAAAAGGGCATATTACCAAGTAATTGGAGTCAGCAGTATCTGAATTAGAAGTATTTCAAAGGAATAAGAAAGTGAGCCTGAGTGTATAAAATATAGCTATTCATAACAGTCTAAATAAAAGAGCCAGTAATAGGGAAATGTTACCTAATACTTCATCTTCTGCTGTACTTTTTGCCAAAATGTATTAATAAGTGTCAGGTCACTTCTGACACTTCTTTTAAATGGAACACAGGAGAAAAATTAAAAAAAAAAAATGCCACTGAACAATGTTTACATGGAGAAAAAAAAAATTAGATGGGAAAACTCCCAGAACAATACTTAGTGTTTCTCATTTAAAATCCTCATAACCTTTTGACCTTAAAATAAGAATTATTTATTTAAAAACGGGAAGAAGAAAAAAAAATCTCTAAAAAGTTGATTTGCCAGAATTAGATGATAGCTCAACAAGAACATTGTAAGATGCTTTCTCAGATACCATCAATGGATACTACCTATCAATTTAACTCCAACACAAATTGGGCCTCTACTATGCAACAAGACACACCACATGAGACATTATTCAAAATATAGTCAGATGTATACCACTCCTCTGTATGTACCTGAAAGAATTAAAGTGAACATACTATAGAGATAGACACCTGCATACTCATGTTTATAGAGGCACACTTCTCAACAGTCAAGTTATGAAAACAGCCTAGGTGCCCATCAACAAACAGATGGATACAGAAAATGTGATATATATACATAATGGAGTGTTGTTCACCAATAAAGAATTAAATCATGTCACATACAGAAAAATGGATGCAACTAGATCATCACATTAAGTAAAATAAGCCAGACACAGAAAAATAAGTATCGCATTTTTTTCTCTCGTATGTAGACTCTGGGGGGAAAAATATGAAGACAGCATGAATGCAGAAAGGAAACATTAGTGAAGGGAGGGAAATGAGAGAGCAAAATGACCAAAATGTTATATGCATATATGACTATGACACAATGAAGTCCACTGTTGTATAACAAATAGGTACCAATAAAATACTTAAAAAATGTTTGCTTGAGTTCAGAAGCAGACCAGCCTGGGCAACACAGTGAGACGCCATTTTTAAAACAAAACAAACTAAAAATATGAATTAAGGGCTGGGGATGCAGCTCAGTGGTAAAGTACTTGCTTAGCACAGCAAGCACAATGCCCTGGGTTTGATTCCCAGAGCTACCCCAAAAAAGGTAGAGCGCTTGCCTCGAATGTGCGAGGCATACTGGGGGCAGCTGGGGCTGTAGCTCAGTGGTACAGTGCTTGCCTAGCATGCATGAGGCACTGGGTTCAATTCTCAGCACCACATATAAATAAATAAAATAATGGTCCATTGACAACTAAAATTTTTTTTTTAATTAAAGAATAAAAAGGGGGCTGGGGATATAGCTCAGTTGGTAGAGTGCTTGCCTTATAAGCCCAAGGCCCTGGGTTCAAATCCCCAGCACCACAAAAAAAAAAAAAAAAAAAAAAAGAATAAAACGATATTGTGTCCATCTACAACTTAAAAAAATATTTTAAAAAAAGGAAATGAAGAAAGAGGGAAGGAAGAGAAGTTGATTAACTTAAGGAAGTATTTTCTTCAGGTTTCCAAATGACAATTACACCATTATATAAAAAGTAAATAAATAAACTTTATCCAGGGGTCCACCCTAGGAACAACAGAGCGAAAGCTAACATGGAAATAGTTTACTTCCTCTTTTAAAAAAAAAAAAAATCAAGCATCACCTAGTGGAATGAGCTACATCACAAAACAGTTCATCATTTATTTGTAGTTAAGCAAAGAGAATAACAGAAAGAATTCTTAGAAACATTAGACAAGAGCAGGGGATCTCAACCCTTGTTACACATTAAAATAATCCAGGGAAGATTTCTGTTTAATGCTAATGCCTGGTCCAAATCCCCAGAGACCCTTCTACTGGTTTTGGGTGGAGTCTGGGTTCCTGAACTTTAAAAAATCCAGAAGTAAACTCTGACTAAGATGAGAAGATTGCATCAATGCCAACATCCTGGTTGTGATAAAGTGCAAGATGTTTTTATTAAGGCATTATTTTTAAGATACTGCCATTATAGAAAAATCAATAAAGGGTATAGAGGACATCTGCATTATTTCTTGCAACTGCATGTAAATTTACAATTATCTAAAAAGCACAATGAACACATTCTCAGGGGATTTCATTATGTAATTAGGGTGTGTTTGTGGTGCTGGGTGTAGCTAGGGTTAAAAAGAAAAAAAAAAATCAGTGGACTGAAGAATCTCACATTCCTGCCAATTCTAAGCACACACTATTATTTTAGCCTTAATCACTGAAAGGTAATTATAAATGTATATCATTTATTGGTATAATGTTTATGGTCAATCTAAAATTTAAAAAATTCTGGTCAGGGAGGGTCATACACACCTGTAATTCAAGCAACTAGGAAGCCTGAACCAGAAGAATTACAAGTTTGAGATCAGCCTCAGCAACTTAAGACAATATCTCAAAATAAAAAGTAAAAAGGGCTGGGATATAGCTCAATGGTAAAGTACCCCAGGTTAAATCTCCAGTACCACAAAAAATAATAAGATATCCAAACTATGATGCTTTCACACTGATACACAAATTGATAGGCTAGATATATCAGCATTTCACAATAGTGTCCTTCATCTCTTGACTGACGGATGGATGGATGGGTAAGTGTATGAAGTAGTGTGTAGTCTAAGATGGCCCCCATAAAGCTCTGCCTCCTAGTCTCACAACTTTGTGTAATCCCTCTTCTTGAGTGTGGACTAGATTTAATTATTCACTTAAAACAAACAGAACAGAGCAAAATAATGGGATGTCACTTCTGATGTTGAGTTACTTAAAAAGCTGTGGTTCTACCTTTGGGGCCTTTTCTCAGATTCCCACAAGCTACTACATTTTGAACCACATTACGGGGAGGCCCACAAGGCAATTCCCTGGCCAACAACCAGCCAATGAAATTTGAGGCCTGCCAATAGTCACATAAATGAGCTTGGAAGGAGATCCACCCCCCCTCAAGTCTTAAGAATTCAACCCACCTGACACTTTGGTAACAGCCTAGAAAGAGTCCCTGAGCTACAGGCACCCAGTTTAACTGCCCAGAATCACAACTTAGAGAAAACTGAGAGATAATAAATGTATGCTGTTTTTAAGCCACTAAGTTTTGGGACAGATAAGAGTGAAAAATAACCACTACACATAGTACTACATTGTGAACAAACTTTTGCCTGTCTTTCTTCATAGTATCAAATATCCCAGATTCTACATAATTCTCCACCATTTACATACTGTTCTACTTTAGCTGATCTCATCATTTTCCAGACAGCTTTCTCATTCTCACCTCATGCAATATCTTAGAATAGTTTCCTATCCTCTTTTCTATTCATCCAAATCCTGGCCATCTTCCAGACAGCATGCATCTCTTTTCCATGAACACCCATTGCTATCCACTTAGCACTTCATTAAACTGCTTACTGACCAAATAGCTTTGAGTGTTTTAAATCTCCATGAGAATAAGTCTGCTTCATATATTGAGTACCTTTACTGAGTAGTACATTTTAAGTGTTTGAGACCTATTCCACTTCCAGTATATTAATAAAGAAATTCAATTCCTGTATTTAAAAAAACAAAAACAGGGAATGAAGAGTGGAAGGAAAGTCAAGTGCTCCAATCTACAATGTCGGATTAGCAAGTCTGCTCTCTTTGCATGTTTGATATTGAGTAAGGGCCGCCTTATACCCAATGCCCTGGCGCACATCCATAATCACAACTACTCAGGAAGCTGAGACAGGAGAATTGCTTGAGTCTAGGAGTTTAAAGCCAGCCTGGGTAACATAGTGAGACCTTGTCTTAAAAAAGAAAAGAAAAAGAAAAAAGCCGCTTTATCTGAAGAATAACAACAATAATGACAAATTCTTTCCAACTCTATGATTACCCTAAAGTGTTGTCCAAGTTCTGGAAATTTTCCTTTTTTAGTTTCTTAAACAACTTACCTTCTGTCATTAACTTACTTTAGCATTAGACATAATGTGGAGAAAATCTGACATTAAATTTCAACTACATCAATGGTTCTCAAACTTTAGCTTGCATCACCAACACCTGGACGGTTTGTTAAACCAGATAGCTGAATCCCACCACCCAGAGTCTAATTCACAGGAACACTGCCATAAGCAATTAAATGAGTCTTAAAATTAGACTCAATGCTCAAGAAGATCAGCTGGGAAAAGATAAAAATTCAATAGCTTTAAAACACACACCCTCCTACCTCCTCCTCTCCCAATTAAGTTAATTAATTTTAAGTTAATCAATATGCATACTGAATTCAGTTCTTTATGTACAATGAATATCTCTAATTAACAGGTTTTTAAAACAATGTTAAAAGACTAATCTAGTAGTTCAACTTTCTTGATTTCACCTCCTAGGATAAAACAAACACTGAAGGTTCCGAGATGTTAACTTACAAGTTAGAGGAAAACCCAAGGCCAGAAATGACTTCAGGCCAGTACTACAGAATACACTTCCTCCTTTTGTTTATGCTGGTATGCTCACTTTAAATAGGTGAAATACAATTAAACAGCCAACAAAACTTTCTCAGTCAGGGTTAGATATTTCTATTCTAGATATTTCTCTGACTTTTGTGTGTGTGTGGTATCAGGGACTGAACCCAGAGGGGCTTAGTGACTGAGGCACATCCTGGACCTTTTTTATTTTGAGAGGTGGTCTTGCTAAATCACTCAGGGCTCCCTAAATTGCTGAGGTTGATTTTGAACTTTTGATCCTCCTGCCTCAAGCCTCCCAAACTGCTGGGATTACAGGCATGCACCACCACACCCGGCTGATATTTCTATTCTTTAAAATAGGCTGGGGATGTGGCATGTGCAAGGCCCTAGGTTTGAGCTCAGTACCAGAAAATAAAAATCTAAAATAGGCTACTTGGCATAACCTTGCAAAAGTAAAACTCATACTCACTTCTCTTTATAGTTCCACTCTGACCTCTCATATCCAATAGTCTCAGGTCCCTCTTTATCAGTCCACCATCTAATATGGTACTCCTAAGGGCTAGTGCTCTTCTCTACTCACTCTCCCTGGGTCAAAATCATGATAGTAAAGAAACTATCACTATTCTAGGGGTTCAGAAGTATCACAGAAGTAGCTAAAATACATAGATGCTGAGGTTCCACCTCAGACCTAGCTAATGAAGAAGAATCTCTGGAAATAAGAGTTCAAGGACCTCTACGTTCCCCATTACTATATGCTCTCCTTAGGCAAGAACCACATCTATTTAACACAGGGCCTGGATAAGGCACGACTAATTTTTCTGAACATTGTTGTGGAAATACAAAATGGCAAGTTTAAACATTCCCAACTGCAGACATGTATATGGCGAGTTTAATAAATTAATTAGCTCTCTCTTTTTTTTTTTTTTTGGGGGGGGGTTGTTCTAAGGATAGAACCCAGGGCCTCCTATAGGCTAGATGAGCACTCTAAGCTATACTTCCAGCCCCAGAAAATCAGTTTTTAATATTAGCAATACCAGTTAAATAATCTAGTAAATCAAATTGAGATCTTTAAGCACTTCTCTGTCATTGGTATAGGTTAACACTATACCAATATTGGTACTGGGGTATACTGGTACACTATACCAATTTGGTACTGGGGATTGAACTCAGGGGCTACTCAATCACTGAGCCACTTCCTCGGCCCTATTTTGTATTTTAGAC
Source organism: Sciurus carolinensis (assembly GCF_902686445.1). Taxonomy (NCBI): domain Eukaryota; kingdom Metazoa; phylum Chordata; class Mammalia; order Rodentia; family Sciuridae; genus Sciurus; species Sciurus carolinensis. The sequence goes on from NC_062214.1 coordinate 83,413,080, forward strand.
ACAAGGTCTCACTGAGTTACTTAATGCCTCAATGTTGCTGAGGCTGGTTTGGAACTCACAATCCTCCTGCCTCAGCCTCCCAAACAGCTGAGATTACAGGCGTGTGCCACAACGCCCAGCTGATTTTTTTTTTTTTTTTTTTTTTTAAGCTCAAAAGGAAAGATAGGTTGCCAAAAAGGATTTAAATAAAACAAGGCCAAATTCTAAAAACCAATCAGGGAGTTACAGAAAGTCAGAAAACCAAGAGTTTTGAAAAGAGAAACAGTGCTGACTTTAAAAGACCAGAACTAGCATAGCACAGCAGCAAATGCCTATAATCTCTGCTAGTAGGGAAAATGCAGAAGCAGGAAGAATTTCCAGGCCAGGCAGGGCGACTTAATGAGACCTTGTCTAGGGAAAGAAAAAGGGGGAGTGGGGAGCAAGCTGGGGATGTAGCTCAGGTAATAGAGCACCCTTGGGTTTAATCCCTCCTACTGCAAAATTAAAATAAATAAATAAATAAATAAGGGTTAGAGTATAGTTCAGTGATAGAATGCATGTTAGCACCCTTGAGGTTCTGGGTTTAATCCACAACAGGACAAAAAAGAAACAAAAACCAAAACGAAGAGACAGAACTAACAAGCAGATAGGGGCAAAAAATGGTTGTTGGCCCAGAACTACTCTCAGAAAAAGTAAATGAATTCCTGAGGGAAGAGTAAATTAACTTGGTAATCTTTTCACATTTCAAACTTTTTCTCCTGCAAATGTACTTGAAAATTCACTAATAACATATATTTCATAATGAAAAGTAATATTAGGGAGCAGGGAATTTAATTTTTGAAGTTAACAGTAAGCTCCTTAGTGTGAACCAAGTAGAATTTAATGTTTTTTTAGCTTTATGTTTAACTTTATTGTTATTGGTATAACTCAGTGGTAGAGCCTGTGTTTAGCATGCTGAGGCCTACCTGTTGACATATTAAGTCAATATTCATTTTTTAAAAAAGCTGATTTTCAAAAGCTCTTTGAATACAAATAAGTCTTATAAACCAATAAGGGATAAATATTGAAAAAAGGATAAAATGAGCAAAAAAAGCAAAGGACAATTTACAAAAGAAATTAGTCCAATAAACACGCTGAAAGTTCAACCTTGGCAGTTTAAAAAAATAAAACGTTTTTAAAATGACCATTTTGAAAGTAACCTGGTAATATGTATCAAAGTCTAAAAAATGAATAAATTCTTTGACTGCAATTTCGCTTATCCCAAAAAAGTAACAAAACATTCAGAAAGTGACCTATGAGTATATTCTCAATGAGGTTTATAAAAGCCAGAAACTAGAAAATAAAAAGACCAATAGCAGACTGATTATATAAATTAGTAATCTGTAAACACTAAACTTTTGAAAAACAGTTACTTATTGACAGGAGAAAGTTGCTCAGAGATTCCTTCTGATTTTGCAACCTACTCTTTTTTTCCACTGAAAATAAACAGTCCGTACTTTGTGATTCCACTGTTTTAAAAAATGTGTATAGTTATTCAAAGGTCTGGAAAGATAACTTCAGTTCATAATTTGGGTTCTCTGGGTGGCAGGCTATAGTTCTGCTTTTTAATTTTTTTTTCTTGACTAATCAGTTTTTTCTTAAAATGTGCATTACCTGTATGATTTTTTTAAAGTTTAAATCTATTAACATAAATAACTGCAACATAACCAAAGCCTAGTTTAGAACAAGTAAGTATACCATATGAAGGTAGTCTAGGAGACACTACTACCCTTTGATTTTAGTGATATTTCTAAATATGAACTTTCAACGAGGGATACTATATGTTCAGGAATTCTACTTAAGAACATCTTTACAATGAAGTAGACTAGAAAAAAAGTTTTCAAGCAATGAAACAAGGTAAAAGTAGGACACCTAAAAAAAATCCCTATTTTTTTGTAAGTATGATTAATTTCTGATTAATTTCATCAGCATTTATTCTCTGTCATCCAAACTAAGAAAGAATAATATCAGACTCAGCTACATTTCTGTTCCAGATATGACATAAAGAACTTGTTTTTGGTCTCAGTAACCAAAACATATATAAGAGCTGAGAAAGTTGAATGAGATTTTAACTATAGGGAAAAAGACACTAAAAAATAAATATCAAAAAATTAAATATCAAATGTCCCTGAGTTATTGAAATGCTAATTAAAATGCCAGTAAGCTAGGTGATAAGCTTGAAAACATCAGATTTCATATAGTTATAGATTTATAGAGAATTTTACTGCAAATCCTTTAATAAGGTCCCATTAAAAAAAGAAAATAAAGTGGAGGTGGCACACTCCTGTAAGCCCAGTGACTCAAGAGACTGAGGCAAGAAGATAACAAGCTCAAGGCCAGCCTGGGCAACTAGCAAGACCCTGTCTCAAAATAAAAATAAAAAGGACTGGGGACGTAGCTCGTGGTGAAGCAGCCAAGACAGAGTTCAAACCCCAGTACCAAAAAAGAAAGAAAATTTCTTAATTTAGTGGCCTAAATACTCAACTGTCATAATTTTAGGATCAGAAAAATAGCAGGAAAACTTATCTTACTTCTACAACCCTTTCATATCCTTCTTAGACCTCATTATCTATATTAAAGTTTGAGATTTCCACTGTTTAGTATCAGCACTAGGTATGAGATTTTTGAGTTATCCAAAACATGGTCTTCCAGTTAGGGTTTCAGCTCAGTGGTAGAGCACTTGCCCATGTGTGAGGCACTGGGTTGAATTTTTAGCACCACATATAAATAAAGGTTCACTGACAACTAAAAAAAAATACTTTAAAAAACCAAGATATTAAAATATTGCCTAAATAGATGATTCCATTTTTAAAACCTATGAACAGGCACTATAAAAAATCTGTTAATGGAAAGTCAACAAGTAGACAACATACTGATGATCTGTCCATGAACGTTCACTTAATCACTTTAAGAAAAAAGTAATGAGTAACCTGCAAGAAAGCAAAAACTTGCCATTTTCTGTGTACAGTTTCCCTCCATGTAACTAATATTTTCTAAAAGCTGCACTGAATCAAGACTTCATTTTTTATTTTTCAGTCATATCCCTGAACCCCTCAACTTTTTTCCCAAGTGGAAATGTATTTCCTACAGCTCAAAAATGCAAAATCTGACAACTAGGTTAAATGAAAAGTAGGTATTAACTTCAACTAAACACACCTTAGCACAAAATAGAAATTGTCGGAAAAAGGAGTTCAAAGCGTGAAGCGTCTGCTTTCTTAATCACAACAGAGTCTTGTCCAATTAGACAACACTGCGTTTTGTTTTTGATGTAGCTGCAAGGACGAGTAGGCAATCTGCAGTAACTATTCCGACAGCTTCAAGCAAGTTACACACTAGGTCTGGGAAAAGTAGCTGTTAAGTCCCAAACCAACAGCACAGACATTAAAAAAAAAAAAAGATGTAAGCAGAAGTCTCACTACCAAAAAGAAGGCCCATCAGCACCTCTTCCGAGAAGTAGTTCCCTTCCCCCACCTTTAAGTAGGCACTTAAGACTGCCAAGGAGATCCATTTCTTTATTAACTGGTGCCCACTTGGGGCAACCGTACGCCAAGCTCCTTCACAGGCCTATCCTAATCCCTTCCAGAAGTGTTCAAGAGATAGAAGACCAGGATAACCCTCGTAGGGGCCCAATTCTTCCAGACTCTTCCCTACCCACCCACCTGGCCCCTGTAGGCGATCCTCCGGCCAGAGGAAGGACAGCGGGCCCTGGGACTAACAGGAATTATCCGCAAGACAAGGCTTTAGCGTCTGTAGGCCTCGGCCTTAGCAGGTCCCGGGAAGCACCGCCCCCAGTGCAACTCCCTACACCCGGCTAACTGGCGAAAGTCTGCTTTCGACACCCTCGGTCCCCAGCAGAGGCAGTGGAGAAGACAGGGCCAGAAGGCATCGGGCTGGGCTGCGCACCAGGCTCAGGCCTGCCCCTCGGGGCCGCGCAAGCCGCCAGAATCCGCTCCCCCTTTCAGCCCGACCAAGACAGCGCGGCGGCCCCCCTCACCTGGATGACCTCGTTGACCTCCCGGATACATTCCACCATGTGTTGTAGAATCTGCTCGGCCGTGAGCACCTCGTAGCGGTAATCCTCCTCCTGCTCGTGTCCTGGTCCGCCGCCGCCACCGCCGCCGCCGCCGCCACCACCGGGCCCCAGAGCGCTGCCGCCGCCGCCGCCCGTTTCCCCGCACAGCAGTCCATCCCGCTCCCCGCCGACGCCCAGCCCGGGCTCCACCAGCTCCACCTCGCCCAGATCCAGGTTATCATCGTCCGGCTCGTCATCGTCCTCGTCCTCCTCCTCCTCGGCGCCGCTGTCCTCCTCGCTGCACTCCTCGTCCTCGTCGAACTCGTAGTTGTAGCCCTCGTCCGAGTCCATGGCGCGGCGCGCGGAGGCCCGGCGGACGCTGGCCGAGGCGGGGAGAGGGCGGGGACGCCGAGGCCCCGGCTCTCGCTCCGGCTCCGGCTGATGTCCGGACGCAGGCCTGGCTCTGGCCCCGCGGGCCGCGGCTCCTCCCCGGGCGCGGCGGTTGGCGGTTGGCGGCTGGTGGCGGCGGGGAGGGCGCGGAGGAGGGAGGGAGGGAGCGAGGGGGCCGCTTGCTGCCCGCCTCAGTCAGACACGGCTCCGCTCCGGCCTCCGAGAGAAAACAGTCCCCAGCGCCACCTCCACGGCCGCTGCTACCGCTACTGAGCCAACAAAGGGGCGTGCGTCACCGCGTCGCGCTGCGTCGTCGCGTCACTGCTCTCTGCGTCACTGCGCTCCGCCCCGCTGCCCCTGCGTGGTGTGCGGGGAGACCCCACGGCCCGGCTTCCGAGGGCCTGGGATCGCCGTGACGCGCGAACCGTCTTCGTAGTTCCGTCTGCGCCAGTTCTGTGCGCCTGGCGGAGACCTGTAGAACTTTTGAAATGGAAAGGCTGCGGCCTCTCGATGACAGAGAAGCAGAGGCCCTCGGACAGCCCAAGCGGTGGCTTTTGCCGCAGGCCATAGGGATCCAACTTTCCTTCGCCGCGGTAAAGGAACTTACCGCCCACCCTAGGGTGATTCTGGGAAGCCCTCAGCTGCTGAATTAAAACTGCTGTTGCCCAAGCAAAGTGGAAGTCTGTTATATGCGGAACCTCTAAACTGTGTGGCAGGTGAACCTCACTTTTGGTAGTTAGCGTGATGCTGTCCACTTGTACAGACATGCATTGGTTTTCAGCTCTCCTATGGTGACGTCATTGTAAAGATGCGTTTACTGAACTCATCTGGACCAGCACCTCTGGAGGACCCTAAACAATGTAAACAACCATGACTACTCAATTATGTACTGTCAGAGGGAGGGACTTACATAGATTGTCTCTCGTTTTCCCATTTTATACCTGAGGAACCTGAAGCTCAGAAGGAGAAAGGAAGGCTGGTGGTGTAACTGGTAAAACTCTTGCCTAGCAGGCACGAGGCCCTGGGTTTGCTACCCAGCACCACCACTAAAAGATAGGACTTGACCAAGACCACATACTTGCCCTGTTTTAGCTGCTGGGTACCCTGAAACAGCAATCGTAAAAAGGCTTTGTGATGCATAATTTTTATTATACACAGCGTAATGTATAAAATGCATTGTATTACACCACAATAGAGGCAATAAGAGAAATATCTGCAAGATCAAATGTAGTTGCAGAGATACTGCTTGACTCTGTCTGGAAGTGTGTTGTGAGGTCCGTGTTGATGGTTATGGATGACCAGAAGTTCAACAGAGAAGGTAAGGTAAGATGGTCTAACCTAAGACAACACCGAAACAAAAACACAAGGTGTAAAGTAGTTGATAGTGTGGAACTTAAACTACAAAGATGGTAAATGGAAAAATGTTGGGCAAATTAGGAGTGAACATAAATCTTTGTAAACAGATCAAGAGAGCCAAAACAGTGTTCTGAATGAAGAAAAAAACAGAAGGCAGCTCCCTCTTCAGATAATTTGAAGGATTGGCCAGACTGAAAATCTTAAAATACAAATCTCTAACTTACTCATAAATCTTACTATTTAATATATAGATTCACTTTGGAAATTGATTTTGAAAAGTAAAAAATTAATACAAATATGCCTGTACTAATTTTCCCATTAAATAATCAGATGTCTTAATATCAGGATATACCAATTAAAGCTTTTAACCTCAGTGCTAGGCTTTCTTGGTCCTTTTTGATTCAGTGTTTTCTTTTTGCAGTTCTAGGTTGTTTGCTTCAATCACTGGGCACACCTCAGACACAAGCACCCTTCTCTACCCCATCTCCATTGTGCTATACCTGTGGGGGAAAAAAATCAGTAACTGTTGTCAGGACCCCAAATTAGTTTGTTCCATTTTTCTTTTTATATTACCCATGCCGTGAAGGATTGCCTACACTTCATATCCTCCCTTTTGGTACTGGAGCAGTTGAGCAGTTGACCACTGTTTGAGAAATGCGAATAGCCATATGCATTCTATTCCTAAATTTCAATCAGGAAAGCAAAGCTGAATGCTACCCAGCAATCCTGTTAAATTTTTCCAAATTGTTCTCCCACTCTAAGCTACTCTTGCACACCTTCTCCAGTTTCCTCAAAACCCCAACATTGCCCTTTTGAACCTTCTCAAAACAGTTGACTTAAAGTCACAGAAATTTGAAAACTTCAGGACCAATGTGACTGAAATATTCCGGGCAAAGAAGAGAATATAACAGATAAAGTCAGAGGAGGCAGATCAAGGTAGGGACCAGTAGGACCTTGTAAGCTATTTTTATATTATTATTGCAATGGGAATTATTAAAGGGTTTTAAGCAGAAGAATGAAATAATATGATCTGTGTGTGTGTGTGTGTGTGTGTGTGTGTGTGTTTGTGTTTATGGTGCTGAGGATAGAACCCAGAGCATACCAGGCAAGCCTTCTACCACTGAACTGCTTCCCATCCTGATCTGTGCTTTTAAGCAGGTAACTCTGTGAAGGGTAGGGTGGCCTATAATCCCAGCTACTCAGGAGACAGGCAGGAAGATCACAAGTTTGAGACCTTCTTAGGCAACTTAAGGACAATCTCATCTCAAAATAAAAAAAATTTTAAAAAGCAGGATAAGGTGGTGCATGCCTAAAATCAGCAGCTTGGGAGCCTGTGGCATGAAGATGGAGAGTTCAAAGCCAGTCTCAGCAACTTATTGAGGCTCTTAGCAACTAAGTGAGACACTGTTTCCAAATAAAATACGAAATAGGGCAGGGGATGTGTCTCAGTGGTGGTGTGCTCCTGAGTTCAATCCCCAGTACCATAAATAAATAGATAGATAGATCCCAGTACCATAGATAGATAGATTAATTACTTAATTAATTAATAAGGCTGGGGATGTAACTCAGTAGTAGAGCACCCTTGGGTTTGATACCCTGTACTGCTGCAAAATAAATAAATAAAAGATAATTCTTGGGGCTTTGGAAAGGATGGATCATGAAAGCAGAAACCATTATGAGGCTAAATCAGTAATCTGGGTAAATAATAATAATAATGGTTGGGGTTTTTTTTGTTTTGTTTTGTTTTGTTTTTTGCAGTTCTGGGGATCAAACCCAGGCCCTTATACTTGCAAGGCAAGCACTCTACCAACTGAGCTATATCCCCAGCCCTAATAATGGTTTTAACTAGGGTTGTCCAGTGGAGATGTTAGGAAGTAGTCAAATTCAAATGTAATTCGAGGGGCTAGGACTGTAGCTCAGTGGCAGAGCACTTGCCGAGCATGTGTGAGGCACTGGGTTTGATCCTTATCACCACATTAAAAAAAAAAAAAAATGAAACAAAGGCATGCTATTCATCTACAACTACAAAAACGTTTTTTTAAAGAACAAATATAATTTGAAAGCAAAGTTGTCAAATTCACTGATGGCTTGACTTTGGGTTTTATGGAAGTATGAAGGATGCCTACTAGATTTAGAGCTTGAGCAAGTAGGTGAATGGTGGTACCATTTTTTGAAACATGTTAACTTTGAGATGCTTATTAGACATCAAAATAGAGTTATTGAGTAGGCAGTTCCAAATACTAATGTACAATAATGAAAGTCAGAAAAAGTTAGAGCTGGAGATAGAATTTTATAAGAGTATGTCAATAGTGTTGAAAAGCAGCATAGAATAGAGGTAAATAGTTTAGGCCTTGAAGAAGATCTGAATTTGCCCTTGCCCCTCCCATTTCTATCTGTAATCTTGAGCATATTACTGAATCTCTCTCATCTTTACTTTGGAGATTATAATTCCTATTCACATAGAATTGTCAGTATCAAATGAAATAATGTATTTAAAGCACTTGACACAGTACCTGTCATATAGTTAAGTGCTCACAAAATTAGAACTTTTAAAAACTATCATAAAGCTTATTACATTGGCACATGCCTGTGATTTCAGTGACTTGGAAGGCAGAAGCAGAAGGACTTTATTTTATTTTTTTGCGGTGCTGGGAATCGAACCCAGGGCTCTACTGACTGAGCTTTCTCCCCAGCCCTTAGAAGGACTTTAAATTCAAGGCAAGCCTTGGCAATTTATCAAGACCCCATCTTTAAAATAAAAGTAAAATTAAGAGGACTAGAGATATAGTTCAGTGGTAATGTGCCCCCCTTTAATCCCCAGTACTGAGAAAGAAAAACAATATCATAAGTGGAAGCTTGTAGGAAAAACTATAGTCAATTGGATTTATAACCTTTTACTTGGCTTTTATTTTAATTATGCTATGTGTATATAGCCTATATCATCCCCATTTTCTAGGGTTAAGAACTGGCCTGCTGGGATGGGGAGATAGCTCAGCTGGTAGAGTGCTAACCTTGCAAGTACAAGGCCCTGAGTTCGATGCCCAGTACCGCAAAAAAAAAAAAAAAAAAAAGTACTGGCTTGCTTTTTTCTCAGCAACGTTTTCAGTGATCTCATGACTTCCGTTTTGATCAATATTGTGTAGTATAGAGTGCTTCTGAATTTTGGGATCTCCTATTCATAGATTAATCTTCATAATCACATTCTTATTCCATTCATATTTTGGAAACAGTTTAGATTCAGATTAGGTTATGATACCATTTAAGGAAAACCAGTAGAACAACTACTCTTTAGCCCCAAATTGACCAAGGGATGACCCACATACATTTTTTTTTAATGACTTGCTCTTAAAGGTAATACTTGTTATTGCTTTCTCAGGTATGGTGATTACTGGGTAGAAGTATGATAGTCTGTAAACAACAACAGGACAAGGTCCTTGAAAAGAACTAGACACACTAATACTTCCCTGGTGCCAAAAGAAACATTGTTGATAATTCTGTATTCCCATTGTCCCAATATCCTAGTAAGGTCAAAAATTTTAGTTAGCCTGGTATGGGGATATGTCCCTGTAGTGTGGCCAGAGGGTTATTGAATTTTTTGAACATAGGGGTTAGAGACCAGCCTGAGAAATACAGCAAGACTTTGTCTCAAAAAAAAAAAAAGCCAAAAATACTGGTATTTGTTTTCATCGAGTCCAAAATATGTGCATGCTCACCAAATGGCTACTAGAAGCCAAAGAGAAAAGAGGAAAAATAGGGGGGAGGGTGTTTCTCATAAAATTAGAAGGGAAGCCAGTAGAGGAAGGGAATCAAGGGGAAGGAAGATGGGAAGTACTGGGAAGTGAAATTGACCAAAGTATGTTATGTACATATATGAATATGTCACAGTGAATCCCACTTTATGTATAATTTTAATGCACCAATAAAATTAATTAAAATAAATATTAACAAAAAAAAAATGAAGGTGTTTCTCAAGTAAAAAGAAATTGAGCTGGGTGCAATGGCACCTACCCATAATTGCAGCTACTCCAGAGGCTGACAGGAGAATCACAAGTTCAAGATCAGCTTTAGCAACTTGGGAAGACCCTGTCTCAAAAAAAAAAAAAAGACTAGAGATGTAGCTCAATGGTAAAGTGCCCATGGGTTCAATTCTAACTACCAAAGGGAAAGAAAAAAAAAAAGGAACGAAGGAAGGAAGGAGGGAGATGAGGAAGGGAAGGAAGGGAAGGGAAAGAAGGAAGAAAATAAATTGAAATAGTCCTGGAATTTTTATAAGAGTAGAAAATAGAACTGTAAACTGTGAAAAAGCCCCTTGTAATGGCAGGGCACTAGAGTGACTAACCATACCAGTTAGCTAAGGACCAGATTTTCATTACTAAAATTGGGAAGTTCCAGACAAACTGGGATGGTTTAGTCACCCTGTAGGGCACTCCACCAAAAAATTCTTGTATGTTATTGTCTCCAAAACCAAGTGGAAGGAAATTGCCTTTGTTGTTGTTTACAAAATTCCTGTCAATGTAGCCTTTTTTGTTCCAGCTTTTTTTTTTCTTTCCTTGTTTTTGCATTTAATATTTAGGTGTTCCTTTGCTTTGCCAGAAAGAAAGGAAGAAAATTTAAATTTAAATTAAATTTGAATTAAAAGTAAATTTAGCAGGAGCACAGAGAGATACTAATAAGCTAATTGAGTACTTTGCATTTCTTTAAAAACATCTGTCTATATACTTCAGACTTTGAAACAAACACCAATTAAGTATTACACCATTGTTGAAAGGCAGATTTTATCTCATCTATCCTAAGTAGTAAATAATAATAAGGCATTAAAAAACAGGTTATCTGCGGGGGCCCAGTGGCACAAACCTGTAATCCCAGCAGCTCCAGAGGCTGAAGCAGGAGGATCATGAGTTCAAAGCCAGCCTCAGCAACTTAGCAAGGTCCTAAGCACTGAGCAAGACTCTATCTCTAAATAAAACATAAAAAAGAGGTAGGATGGGGCTAGGGTTGTGGCTCAGTGGTAGAACACTAGCCTAGCATGTGTGAGGTACTGAGTTAGATTCTCAGCACCACATATAAATAAATAAATGTCCAGAAGAAGAGGTGGATATGGCTCAGTAGTTAAGTACCCCTGGGTTCAATCCCTGGTACAAAAAAAGAAGGTTATCTGCTTATCTACTTCATTGGAAGTCTGATAGGAACAATCAAATATTCCTGACTGTGACACACACTAGGCATCTTTCTTTAAGATGTCCTCTACTTTATCTTTCTTCTAGAATATAGGGTCAATATTGAACCTAAGATTTTATACAAATAATTGTCCATAGTATATGGTAAGATAATGCTGCAACTAGAAATAGAATATATACTATCATGCAATTACATACACAAAACCATAGTGTCCATGTTTCCCATAATTGGCCTTAAATGTGTTCTTGTGCTATAATAAAAACTAGCAAATGATCACCCCTAAAAAGTGAACATATAGTCATCCTAATGATCTTACCACTTGGTGGAAAAAGAGGAATTTTGAGGGGGGAGTTATTTTTTGTTTTGAGATGGGGGCTCTCTTATTTGCCAAGGGCTGGGCTTGAACTCACAATCTTCCTGCCTTATCCTCCTGAGTAATAACTGGGAATACAGGCATGCCTGTACTGAAAAAGTCTTTTTCTAAGAAAAGTTCATGATCATTTCTCTGTGGTTCACAGTATCTCTGCTTTATTGTGTTGCCTTATGGAGGTATTTCAGTGAATGGATGAGTGGGCAAAAAATGATAAAATTTTTATTGAGTCTGCATTATACGCCAGACTAGGTTCATATGCATATACATCTTGAATTTATTCCTTATGATCTTACAAAGTTGGAGGTGGTTATAGTTGTTATTGTTGTTTTGGGTTGGTTTTTCAGGTGGAAAATACAGCCACAAAGTTGAAATTCTTAACTTCATTTTATAGATCAGAAAAGAGACTCAAAAATGACAAGTACTTGTAATCCTAGCTGCTCAGGAGACTGAGACAGGAGGATTGCAAGTTCAAAGTCAGCCTCAGCAATTTAGTGAGCCCTAAACAACTTAGTGAGACCCTGTCTCTAAATAAAATACAAAAAAGGACTGGGGATGTGGTTCAGTGGTTAAGTGAACATGGGTTCAATCCCCGGTGGGAAAAAAAAAAAGGGCCAGAGTGTGCAAACCAAGTTTTCAGAGTTCAAGTCCACTGTTTTTTTTCTCTGCAGTTCTCAATAATTGTAATAATATCTTATTCCTGTTCTAAAATGTGTTTTTTATTTGTTATAAGGGAATGATTGCTATCAACCTTTCTGCTCTCCAGATCGGCATATAATAAGTAATAAATAGAATAAATCGAAATAAATAGATGTGTTATCCTCCACTCACAAAGTTCTGCCTTATTTTTATTTTTTTTTAATATTTGTATTAGTTGTTGATGGACCTTTATTTTATTTATTTATTTACATTCAGTGTTGAAAATTGAACCCAGTGCCTCACACACACTAGGCAAGCGCTGTGCCACTGAGCTTCAACCCCAGCCCTCTCCCTTATTTTTATAGATGTAAATTTAGCATTTTTAATGGAAACTTAAAATATATATGCCATTCTTTTTTATTTTTTTGTCAACCAATCAATAGTTATTTATTAGTGTCTACTTTGGGCAACACACCTTTTCAGGCATCATTCTAGAGAGATAAAAAAAGGATCCTGCCATCTAAGAAATCATAATTTATTTTAGGAAAAGAGACATAAAGTAAAAGAAAAGGTTAATTATCCTGGGGGCAGTGGTGCATATGATTCAAGAACCTGAGGCAGGAGGATTGCAAGTGGATGAAAGTGGAGACTATCGTGCTAAGTGAATAAGCCAATCCCTAAAAACCAAAGGCCAATGTTCTCTGTAATGTGCAGATGCAATGGCGCTGAGGCTGGTGAAGATTCACTGGATTGGACAGGGGGGAGTTGGGGGAAGAGGGGGATGGGAATGGGAAAGACAGAATTAATTGGACATAACTTTCCTATGTTCGTATATGACCTATGTTCATACCACAACCAGTATAACTCCACATCATGTACAACCACAAGAATGGGAAGTTATATTCCATGTATGTATGATATGTCAAAATATATTCTGTCATATATAACTAAAAATAATGAATGAAAAAAAAGCATGGATTAGTTGAGGGGCGGGAAGAAGATGAAAAGGACTAATGGGAAGAAAGTCAGGCAGAGGGAATAGCAGGTATAAAAACATGCAGGCAGAAAAGGGAGGCTAGTAGGGAGCAGTGGTTTGCTCCTGTAATCCCAGCAACTTGGGAGGATAAGGCAAGAGGATAGCATGTTTGAAGCCAGCATGGGCAATTTAGTGAGACCCTTTTTCAAAATAAAAAATAAAAAGATTTGGATATGTAGCTCAGTGGTAGAGCTACCCTGGGTTTAATACCCAGCACTGGGGGGAGTGGGAAGAGTCTAGCATATTATGCTTTCTTTGAATACTTGTGTCTACTGACTTCTATTTCCTTTGAATTCCTTTAGTACTTACCATCTGTGTCATTCTTCTTGGCTTATGATATCTCTCCCACTATAGTTATCATTTTAATAATTAACTTTGTTTTTATGGGACTTGAACCCAGGGCACTCTACCACTGAGCTACATTCCCAGACCTTTTTATTTTTCATTTGGGGACAGGGTCTTACCTTTGCCTACGACCTCACTAAGTTGCTGAGGCAGGAGGATTGCTCCTCCCGAGTCAATGAGATAACAAGTGTGGGCCACCATGCCTGGCAAAACTCCTGTTTTTTCAAGTCATTCCAAACCTGCTGCTTGATGCCTAGAATGTGAGTCATCCATGCATCTCTAATTCCCAGCAAACTTCCAAGCTTTTGATAAGGCTGTGGTGAATTAATATAAACCTAAAGCTGTAGACTAATCTTTATAATCTTCTTATATCAAAGTATGTTAAATCTTGCCAATATTAAATCAACAATAGTGTTCTCACCTATTAATTCTTCTGGGTCTCCATGAAAACTTGACAGAGGAGAAGTTCCTCCGATAAGCATGCCCTCAAGAGCACTCCTTGGGCTGGGGAGATAGCTCAACTGGTAGAGTGCCTCACAAACACAAGGCCCTGAGTTCGATCCCCAGTACCGCAGAAGAAAAGAACACTCCTTATCTAGTGTTTTTCTATGGCAAATAAATGTCCATCTCATCTCTCACATCTCCAGTGGTGCTCAGCTTTTAATACTTCATGGAAAAGTAGGTTCAATGTTGGAATCCAAGTAGATCGGATACAAATGATACAATTTGGCTTGGTTATGACAAGTAAAGGGCTGCAGCAGAATCTGAAGATTGGAAGCAACTGAGAGAACCCAGAAACAATATCACCTGACCACATAACCCCAAAGCTTTCAGAAATGGAAAAGTTTTTCTTTTTTTGTGCTTTTCTTTCTTTCTTTCTTTCTTTCTTTTTTTGGTTAGGATAATCAATACCATGATTTAAAAGGCCCAGTAGGAGGGCTTGGGATGTAACTCATTGGTAGAGTGCTTGCCTAGTATGTGTGAGGCGCTGAGTTCCAATCCCCTGCACTGTTAAAAAAAAAAAAAAGTAATACTAAAAGGTATAATCATCTCTTCCAACTCCAGGAACCAACTGCCACTCCTTGTAGTTATTTTGCAATGTGGGCAAGAACTAGTTTTGCAATTGTCTTTCCAGCTATACTACCTCACAGTCATCATCAGTAAAGTAATAATGGAAGTCTTGTTTAAAAAAAAAAATGAAGGACTTGTGATATATGACTTCTTGTCCAGAATATTTTATGAGCTGCTTCACATTTTGCTTTCATGAAAAGTTAATTTAGCTTTTTCGATGCTTGGTTTGACACATTTAAATATTAAAGCACTGAACAGAGTTCCCATTTTAAAGAGTTTGAAAGGGCAATAAAATAATGAAATCACTACATTGTATCGAAACATTATTAAAATGGAATAGTCTCAAAGGGTTATATCATAGTGAATAATACATTTGTTTACATAAAACAAAGTACTGTGTGTGTACACATTTTTATAAACCATAACAATGCATGTATGAGATATGAACCTTTGTTGTCTTATACATGAGTATATGTGGGAGGTTGCAGCTATAGAAGGTCAAACAGAGCAATGTCGTGCAAAAGTAAATATTCTGATATTCTTACTCAGCTAACTCTTCTTTTTCTTCTTCCTCCTCCCTCCTCCTCCCCCTCCTCCTTTTTCTCTTTTCCTTTCTCTTTCTCTCCCTCTCTCTACCCGCCCCTTTTAACTACAAATCCAGAGCTTAGCAGAAGCTAACCAGGTAATCAACCATTGAGCTCTACCAACTCCTCATTTAGCTAACTTTTAGAGGCACCATGGTGGGTAGTTGCACCATAGACTGCAGAGCTGGAAATTCATACGAAATGTGTGACACTAAGCAAGTTATCTAACATCTTATGAATCTGTTTTCTCATCTGAATAAAAAGCAGGAACAATAATACAATACAATGATTTTCTTCATTGAATTGTAACAATTAACTGAGTTAATATAAAGGACATGTTATGATCATTATTGCACACAGAAAATGCACAGTATTTTCTTTTAGGCCTGAATATATTCAAAGATATCTCTTCAATTTTTTTTTTCTCATGCTTGGGATTGATCCCAGGGGTACTCTACCACTGAACTACAACTCCAGCATCTGAACACAGCCCCTATTTAATTTTTACTTTCATTTCTTTCTTTTCTTTTTTAATTTAGAGATAAGGTCTCACTAAGTTGCTGAGGCTGGACTCAAATCTTCAATCCTCCTGCCTCAGCCTCCCGAGTAGCTAAAATTACTGGCATGTGCCACTGTACCTGGTTTCAGATTATTTATTTTTAATGTATCAAAATTTTCCTACAAATTAATAAGAAATACACATATTTATACATATTAGTGTGTTTGGGAGATGAACATACACTGAAACACAAATATCCAATAAATGACAAGAAAGATCAACTTGACTAGCAATTGAAATGGAAATTAATAGCAAGCTACTATTTTCATCTGTTAAAATGGTAAACACTTTTTAAATGCTAGCGCTGTTTTGACAAAGAAAATCAGTAACAGAATGACTACATGTAGGAGTAAAAACTGGTACGACTTTTCCAGAGGCAATTTCTAAGTAAGAAAAGCCTTTAAATAAGCTTGTTCATCAATCTAGTAATAATTCTTTTTAATAATTTAACCGAAAGAAATTTGTTTTAAAATTTAGCTGCAAAAAATGTTCAGAGAATGGCCTGGCACAGCACACATCTGTAATCACAGCCGCTTCACAGGCTGAGACAGGAGAATGGTGAGCTCAAAGCCAGCCCCAGCAATTTGGCAAGACCCTAAGCAACTAGAGAGACCCTATCTCTAAACAAAATATAAAAAAGGGCTGGGGATGTGGCTCAGTGGTTAAGTGCCCCTGGGTTCAATCCCTAGTACAAAAAAAAAAAAAAGACTAAAAGATGTCAGGGAATCAGGGAATGGATTGGCTCATCTCAACAAAAATTGACCTGGAAAGATGGCCATGATACATGGTTAAACGAACAGAAAAAAAACAGTGTACAAGCAGTGTCAGAGGATGGTCCTATGAGATATATATGTATGTATGAGATAGATATGTATGTGTGTATATATATATATATACACAAACACACATACACACTTATACACATACACATATACACACATGTGTGTGTGCAGAAATAAAACAAGGGAATTTTAGAAAAATGTATTCAGTTTTATTTTACTTATAAAACTCATCATATGTATATGATTCAATGATTTTTAATAAGTTTTCAGAGTTGTGCAAACATTATGTTTTAGTTACAGGGATTTGTCTTTTCTTGCTTACCTGCATTTTCTTCTGCTTCTACAAAAGGTCTGTATAACTACTAATTTTAAAAGTTAAATTCCCCCTCCACTACTGACTCCTCTACAGAAATAGAAAAAGAAGCAAAATATGAAATGTCAAAATAATCATACTGATAATTAAAAGGTTTTCCAAAGAACAGAAAGATAGCAAGCAAATATACTTTAATCTCATAAAAGAGATTAAAGATTTTCATAGAGGCTGAAAGACCTGCTTTCAATTTGTGTAAGTGTGCCTATTTGTAAAAGGACTTTGTTCTTTTTATTCTCACTTGCCCTCTCTTTCTCTGACCTTTCTGATCCTCACAACATACTGCAGTTTAAAGGAAAGGGAGTTTTAGTATGAGAACCATTAAAATTTCTAATTCAGCTTTCATTCTTTTTTTAATTATTTTTTTGTCAATGGACCTTTATTTTATTTATTTATTTCTACACGGTGCTGAGAATTGAACCCAGCGCCTGACACATGCTAGGTAAGCACTCTACTACCGAGCCACAGCCCAAGCCTCTCAGCTTATATTCTTTTTTTTTTTTTAGTTGTCAGTGGATCTTTTACTTATTTATTTTATTTTTTTTATATGTGGTGCTGAGTATCAAACCCAGGGCCTCATACATGCCAGGCAAGCGCTCTACCACTGAGCCACAACTCCAACCTTCAGCTTATATTCTTAAAAGTAAAAGAAGTAGACCTTTAAACATATGGAAATTTAAATTCTAGAAATAAGCAAGAACACAGAATCTTAAAAGAAACATATTAATACATTGCTTTTTCAAAGGTCAACATGTATTAACCAATTGTTAGAGCTGTGGAAACTATATGATAAATACAAAATAGAAAACACTGATCTGCCACCTGGGCAAAACTACAATAATTTTCTGACTTTAAGTATCTTGTACCATCACTGATAGATTTTATCTGAAAACGATAGAAAAATAGGGATGTGATTTGAAATTTTCCAAAAATTTTATACCACCCAAACACATTGAACACATTTTACTTTATGGAAATAGAAATAGAATACACATAAAATACATATGTTCCTGTGATTCACTATTAGTATATGAACTAGTGCTAGAATAAATATAGAAATATGGGAAAGGGGCCTAACATACCAAAGTCCTTTCATATCACAGCGTTTTTTAAAAATCCAAAGATACATTTTTATACTATTATATATTTCACAGAATATTATGAAAAGAGATATGTGTTACCTCCACTTCAACCTCTTTATTTGCATTTCATTTCTTTTCTTTGATACCATGGATTGAACCCAGGGGCACTTTACTATTGAGCAACATCTGCAGCCCTTTTTATTCTTTATCTTGAGTAAGGGTCTCACTAGGTTGCTGAGGTTGCCCTTGAACTTGAAATCCTCCAGAGTAGCTAAGATTACAGGAGTGCACCACCACAGTCAGCTGAACTCTTTTTATTTTATGAATGAGAACATCATAAAGATTATGATTTACCCAAAGTTGTACTAGCTAGTTGTTGTCAAAAAAAAAAAACTTGTAATTCTCATGCTCAGGCTGGGATATAGTTTGGTCGTGGAGTGCTTACCTAGCATGCACAGGACCCTGGGGGTGGTTGGGGGAGACGCCTCTGACTTTTATTTTTTTTTAATCTAGTGCTTATTCCTTTAATCCTTGCTTTCATGGGAGGCAACAGAGTAGATACTCTGAAGTCTAAGTACTTGATTTCAAATGCTGAGTCACCACCTAACAAGCTATATAATCTTGCTACTTAATCTTTCTGGGTTTCATCTATAAAGTACAGAAACTAATAGTACTTACTTCATAGGACTGTGTAAAAATAGACTAGGATGTTGTGTATAAAATGCTTAACACAGTGTTCAGTTCATAAACATCCAATAAACATTAACTACTTATTCAGTGTAAATAAAGTTTTAAAATGACAATATGATGGGCAGGAGTATGACTAAAAATATGTAGAAGTCAAAGAAGTCGAATTTGAGGAGGCAGGAAAAAGAAAAAAGGGTAGGGTTCATCATGAGTCAGGAAACAAACTAGGACCTAATTAGAGCAAGATAACCAGCAGGAAACTGGATGACAGGAGAATTTTAAATAAATAATGGATCAAAATCTTTGTAGATTTTGGAGTAGGGTGCAATGGGGAAATATGAGAAATTGTGGTTCTTAGAGTTTTAGTTGGAATAGGCTTCAAGACCATCTTCCCCGAACCAAGGCTAAAGAGAGGGAAAGCCTCAGATACTTGTTTGCCTAGGGCAACTGAAGAAAAGAGCTGAAATCCAAAGTGTGGATAGAAATAGCAAGGGATTAAGAAGATATATCAGGCTTCCTTTGGGAAGAAGCAAGAGAGACTGACAGGTGCAGGGGGGGAAAAAAAGAGACCATGACATTGAATAGTAAACATAGAGGATCATGAAGCACTCTAAGGAGAATATTCCTATAACCAGTTATAAAATTTTAAAATCCTAATTTTTTTCTTTTGTGGCACTGGGGATTGAACCCATAGCTATACATGTTCTAAGCAAGTATTCTACCACGGAGCAACATCCCCAGTCCCTGAAATTGAGTCTTTATAATCTTAAAAACCTAGTCTAAGTATGCTGTGAGATGTGATTTATGGCATCCCACTAAACAGTTAAAGGCTAGAAAGTTTGGTCCAGGAGTCAGAGCCCAAACAATTTTAGGTAGTAGCTGCTGGCACATCCATTAACCATTGGTAACACAAATATTCTTTGTCCATATGTTTATGGCTTGGTTTGATTTTGTTAATGGTATTTTGTCACCAGTTATTCCAGGGAGATTTGTTCAAAGTTACCAAAACAATGATAACACACATACATGCTCCACAGACCCATCCTGAACCTCTTTTAGAGGTTTTAGTCCATGGTTAGTTGGTTTTGTTGCTTTTGGGCCTGTGGCAAGGCAGAATATCCTGGAAGGGAGCACATGGTAAAGCAAAGCTGCTACCCACTGCTGGACAGCAAAGAGATGGACAGGAAGGACCAGGGTCCTAATATCCCCTTCAAGAGCACTCCATTAATGATTTAACTTCCTTCTACCAAGCCCTATCTCTGAAAGGTTCTACCACCTTCCACTGGCACCATAGTCTAGGGTCAAGCCTTCAACACAGGACTTTGGGGAACTTTCAAGATCCAAGCTGTAGCTGGGCATTGGTGGCACATGGAAGACTGAGGCAGGAGGACAGCAAGTTCGAGGCAAGCCTCAGCAATTTAACAAGGCCCTACCTCAAAATTAAAAAATACAAAGGAGTAGAGATGTATTGGTAAAGAGTCCCTGGGTTCAATCCCCAGTAATCCCCTTAACCAAAAAAAAAAAAAAAAAAAAAATCCAAGAAATAGTACCTAGGAAGTCTTATCTGGGTCAGTCTTTGATCAAATGTACCAGTATCATTAATAACATCCTTCTTCTTTTTGAGTACCTCCAATATAAAGTCTATTATAAACAAGTCCTTGACAAATATTTTCTCTGATATGTGGAACCTAACTCACAATAAGTGTGGTGGTGGTAATAGAAGTTCACTGGAATAGATAAAGGGGAATGAAGACGAGAGAGGGAATGGGAAAAGGAAAGACAGTGGAAAAAGTCTGACATAACTTTCCTATGTACGTATATGAATATAACACAGTGAATCTCACCATATGTACATCCACAAGAAATTAATTTAAAAAAAACTATGGGTATATGGCAGAAAGATCAATAGAGGGAAGGAAATGGGTCGGGATGGAGGGGAAGGGAAAGAAAAGTACTGGGGACTGAATTAGAACAGATATATTCCATGCTTTTATAATTATGTCAAAATGGATTCCCAATTAAAAATAAACAAGTCCTTGATAGCATAATACCTAAACAGAGCATAAACATGGGGTTTATGCTCTAGTGTAGGCCGAGAAACAGGATTTCTTCATGTCTTAAGAATCAAGTGGGCTGGGGTTGTGGCTCAATGGCAAAGCCCTTGCCTGGCACATGTGAGGTACTGGATTTGATCCTCAGCAACACATAAGAATAAATAAATCAATAATGAAGGTACTGTGCCCATCTAAAACTAAAAAAAAAAAAAAATTTTAAAGAATCAACTGGACATAGCTGTCAGTATGTCAGTTTCCAGGTATTTGGGGCTGTACTAATGGAAATACAGAAGTAAGCAGATCTGTTGAGTTCCATGGTTGAGGCAGCTAAGGTTGACTGTTAAGTATCACTAGACCATTAAGATTAGATCATTATTAATGGTAATTAGAGCACTAGTTTGGTCATTAAGTTCATACTTGTTTATATTAAGTATCGGTCAAAATATGTTTAGATATTTTTCCATAAATTCTGTCCAGAATCAGCTGAAGCCTGGGGAGATAGCTCAGTCAGTAAAGTGCTTGCCTTCCAAGCACAAAGCCATGGGTTCGATTCCCAGCACCACTAAAAAAAAAAAAAAAAAAAAAAAAAAAACAGAATCAACTGAGCTCATACTCTTGGCATTTATTAAGGTTTCACAATCAAATATATTGCTGTTTGTATCATTCTGAGGTTAGCTATGTAGAGAACAAGCAACAAATGTATGATAAAAGTTGTCATACTATTATAATTAACAGTGATATAATTCCAGAATTCATTTCTTCCTTTTCCTTCCTTAAGAAACATGTTTTGGTTTGACTGCACCTCTCTCATGAATTCTATGTAATTCTTTGAAGCTCACCTAATCCCTAAACATAGTTGCTTTGACTAGGTTTGCTAAATATGGTAATCCTATTCCCAAGTCAGTGTTCATTTCCTCCAGGAATGGACTTGGGGAAGGCCCCACACTAACATTCTCATGGTGACTGCCCTTGATTTGGGGGAGAACCTAAATTTTCCAATCAAACTGAGGGAAAGACCAAAATTTTACAGTAGGTGAGAAGTTTCCTCTCTCTTCACCTGTGAGTGAATAAGGACACATGTTACTATTACCACTGCTACAGGCAGCCATCATGTGATCAAAAGGGAAGACACTTGAGAATGAATTCTACAGACTGAGAATGGCAGAGCTGAAAAAACAGCATAGAAACAGAGTCAGAGCCAGGTTATAGACACCCTAACTACTGCACTTTGTTTTATGGATAATACAATTCCATATTGTTTTAGGCAGTATGATTTAAGTAGGCATCATTATATACAGCCAAAATATCCTATCCATGCATAAAAAGTTATTGGGGGGTGGGTAGGAAGGGTTGGGCAGTGATATATAGAAACTGTACCTTTTTCTTAATTTTCCTGTGAACTTAAAACTGCTCTAAAAACATGAAGTCTTAAATATTACATATGTATTGAGAGGTTTAGCCCAACAAAAACTTTGTTGTTAAAGGAACATAACATGACCAGTGCTAAATCCTAAAATCATGGCAAAATTTTATTTGATAATCAATAAAAATATGACCTGGAGTTTTTGGGTCCTTGACTTTATTACTGAGACTTCATTCACATGGTTTTATTTATTTATTTATATTTATTTTTGCAGTGCAGGGCATTGAACCTGGGGGCTCACACATGCTCTACCACTGAGCTGCACCCCCATCCACAATCTCTAAATTCTTATTGAGAGACACATACTGAGAAAAACTTTCTGACCCCATTCAGGGGTTAAGGCATGATGTTTATATTGGTATACACTTAATGATAGGTAATGGAACTGCACTGAAGACTTATTTATTAAGCACATGCAAAGACTAAAAGATGACCCTACTAAGGTACATAATGAAACTAGGAGACTGTAATGTGAAGGAAGTGGTAGGAAAAAGGTACGAGATGGAAGATTCAAGAGCTGCTGGAAGATCTCTTGGAATTTAAGACGCAAATAGGGGCTGGGGAGATAGCTCAGTCGGTAGAGTGCTTGCCTTGCAAGCACAAGGCCCTGGGTTCAATCCCCAGCACCCAAAAAAAAAAAAAAAAAAACATAAAAAAAAAAACATAAGACACAAATAAGTAGGCAAGACAGTCACACACTATAAAACAACATAAATGTCATGTGAGGTCAAAGGTTGCACACTCTAGTTTCTTCCAACACAAACTGAAGTCCATAGACTTGCAAAAGATGCATCACCTCGGAACTATTAGAAGCACAGAAACTCAGAACCCTCCCAGAATCTACCAAGTCAGAATTTTGCATTTTAACTAATGAAGGCTGGCATTTTAGGAATTTAACTTAGTGGTATGCAATATAAAATGTAGAGAAAAATCTGGCAGTAAGGGAATAAGCTTGATTTCTTTTTGCTATTTTCCTCTTCCTTTTAATTAAAAAATATTTTGTGTAGGGGGATACTGGGGATCAAACCCAGGGGCACTTAACAACTGAGCCACATCCCAGTCCTTTCTATTATTTTTTATTTTGAGACCCAGTCTCACTGTTGCTTAGGGCCTTGCTAAGTTACTGAGGCTGGTCTCATTTGTGATCCTCTTTCTTCAGTTTTTAAGAGTTGCTGGATTTACGGGCCTAGCTTTTAATTGAAATTATACATATATGTTTATATGCACACATATAATTGTTCATATGCATATAATTCATTTTCATCTTTAAAAATTCAATTTTTACCTTTAAAATTTATATATGTATATGCATATACAAAAGTTGTTTTGGGGGCTGGGGAGATAGCTTAGTCAGTAGAGTGCTTGCCTTGTAAGCACAAGGCCCTGGGTTCGATCTCCAGCACCCAAAAAAAATTTTAAAAAGTTGCTTTGTGTGTGTTTGTGAATGATTTATGTAAGTCTACATGTATATCATTCTTTTTTTCACCTAGAGTTATTTTTTATTTGTTCTTTTAGTTATACGTGACAGTGGAATGTTTTTTGTTTTTTGGTACCAGGGATTGAACTCAGAGGCACTCAACCATTGAGCCACATCCCCAGTCCTATTTTGTACTTTATTTAAAAACAGGGTCTTGCTGAGTTGTTTAGCACCTCACTTTTGCTGAGGCTGGCTTTGAACTCAAGATTCTCCTGTCTCAGCCTCCCAAGCTACTGGGATTACAGACGTGGGCCACTGCACCTGTTCAGTAGAATGTATTTTGATATATTATACATGCATAGATTATAACTTCCCATTCTTGTGGTTGTATATGATGTGGAGTTATACGGGTCTGTATTTATATATGAACATAGGAAATTTATGTTAGATTCATTCAAATGTCTTTTCCATTCCCATCCTCCTTCCTTCTCCCCATTTCCCCCTGTCCAATCTGGTGAACCTACTCTCCTCCCTCCCACCAGCTATTGTGAGTTAGATCCACATATCAGAGAGAACATTTGGACTTTCGTTTTTTTGGGGGATTGGCTTATTTCACTTAGCATGATAGTCTCCAATTCCATTCATTTACTGGCAAATGCCATAATTTCATTCTTCTTTATGACTGAGTAATATTCCATTGTGTATATATACCACATTTTCTTTATCCATTCATCTATTGAAGGGCACCTAGGTTGGTTTGATCTATCTCAGGACTCCATGTGTGCTAGGCAAGAGTGCTACCACTGAGCCACAACCCCAGCCCTTTATTTTTTATTTTGAGACATGGTCTTGCTAAGTTGCTGAGGTTGACCTTGAACTTGCCTCCCGAGTTGCTAGGATTACATGTATGCACCACTACACCCAGCTCACCTTCAAATTTTTTTATACACACATTTTTTAGTTATAGATGGACACAATACCTTTGTTTTTATTCATTTTAATTTTTATGTGGTGCTGAAGATCAAACCCAGTGCCTCCACATGCCAGGCAAGTGCTCTACCCCTGAGTCACAACGCCAGTCCACGCCTTCAAAATTTTTTTATCTTGAACACTATTCTTTATCAAGTCATAAAATCTTTCTTGTTTTTTAACAGCTTAATTGTATTCCATTGACTGAATAAACAATTGTTTTTCAGTCTCCTATGATAGACATTTAAGCTATTTACAGAATACTTTAATAATCTGCAAATGACTGCATATTAAATCATGTCTGAGTATATTTGTAGAATTAAAATCCTAGAAATTAAATTATTGTATCAAAAAGGGTGGTGAATACACTTTAAACATTTCAATTTTTATTGCCAAATTCTCCTCCACAGAGTGATACAAATTTCTATTCCCCACTCCAAGATTGTGTTATCAAAAATTTTAGCATTTCTCTGATAGATGAAAAATGGCAACAGTATTTATGAGTTTGAGCCTCTTTTATTGTATTCAGGAACCATTTGGATTTCATCTTCAATTATATAAATTATCTTTTCATTTTCATGATGGTACTGCTTGTAGCATACACGTTAATTTCGATGGAGTCTAAATATTCTTATGTCACTTGTGATGCTAGAATCATGTCTAAGAAACTTGTTTAACTCTGATGACAAACTTTTACATCTGTATTTTCTTCTAAGAGTTTTATAGTTTTACTTCTTACATTTAGATGACTCAATGACTCATTTTAACTAAATTTTATTTAGATATGGGTCTATTTCAGGGTGTCAGCCTATTCTATTAATCTATATGGTTATTCTTCAGTTGTTTTTTTTTTGTGTGTGGTGCTGGGCATCAAATTCAGGGCTTCACACATGCTAGGCAAGTGCTGTACCACTGAGTATCGTCAGCACCACAACACTGTCTTAATTGCTGTAGCTTTGTGGTAAGTTTTGAAATTATGGGGCTGGAGTTGTGGCTCAGCAGTAGAGCCTTCGCCTAGCGTGTGTGGGGCACCGGGTTCAATCCTCAGTACCACATATAAATAAAATAAAGGTATTGTGTCCACCTATAACTAAAAGAAGTATTTAAACAAATTTTTTAAAAAGTTTTGAAATTAGGAACTGTAAATTCTCCAATTTTATTTTATTTTTATTTTTTGCAGCACTAGTGATCGAACTCAGGGCCTAAAACATACTAGGCAAGCATTGAGCTACATCCCTAGTCCCTTCTTTTAATTTTTTTTTTTTTGAGACATATGTCTCTAAGCTTCCCAGACTGGCCCTGAATTTGCAATCCTCCTGCCTCAGCCTTCTGAGTAGCTGTGTTTACAGTTGTGACCCACCCCTGCAACGCCTTATGGGGGATTGAACCCAGGGGTGCTCTACCACTCAACTATTCAAGTATGCACTTATTTTGTTAAATTTACATCAAAGTATTTTATTCCTTTTAATGCTATTGTACATAGAATTGTCTTGACTTCATCTTTGGAATGTTCATTTTGGAAATACAGTTGAGGGCCTGAGAGTATAGCTCTTTTCTAGCAAGTGCAAAGCCCTTGGTTAAAATCCCAGCACGGAAAAATAAAGAAAAAAAGAAAATATGACTGATTTTTTGGGTGGTGATTTTATATCCTATTATCTTGCAAAACTCATTTATTAGTTTGATGAATTTTATATATGAATATGCCCATATAACCACCAGCAAGATAACAATTCATTTCTGATACCACCATCATTACCATACCTCCCAAAGGTTATTACTGTTCTTCCTTCTATCACTATTGATTTTTTTTCTAACTTCATATAATGCAATAGTACCTATACCTGTCTTCCTTTTCCCAACACACCTGTGAGATTCATTCATGTTGTATGTATCGTAGTTTTTTGTTTTTTTTTTTTGTACTGAGGATTGAACCCAGGAGTCTTTTACCACTGAGCCTCATTCCCAATTCTTTTTTTTTTTTTTGAGAGAGGGTCTCACTAAGTTGCTGAGGCCAGCCTCAAACTTGCAAGCCTCTCTAGTCAAATTACTGGCAGGCACCACCATGTACAGCATGTATCATGGTTTTTAATTTTTAAAATGAGCATACAATAGTGATACAGGCACATCAATATTTATAGCAGTGTAACTCACAATAACCAGGATATGGAACTAGCCCAGGAACCCTTCAGTCAATTCATATAGTTTAAGAAAATGTAGTATATAAACACAATGGACTTTCACTTAACCATAAAGAAGAACAAGCCGGGCATGGTGGCACAAGCCTATAATTCCAGGGACTCGGGAGGCTGAGGCAGGAGGATGGTGAATTCAGCCTCAGCAGCAAGGCCCTAAGCAACTCATCAAGATCCTGTCTCTAAATAAAATATTAAAAGGGATTGTGGATGTGGCTTCATGGTTAAGCACCCCTCAGTTCAATCCCTGGTTTAAAAAAAAAAAAAACAATGAAATTATGGCATTTGCTGGTAAATGGATGGAAATGGAGAACATCATGCTAAGTAAAATAGACCAGATCCAGAAAATCAAAGGTCAAATATTTTCTCTCATATGCAGAAACTAGAGCAAAGAAAACGGGGAAAGGGGAAGGGGAATCTGATATAAGGACAGAGGAAAGATGAAGGAGACTGAAAGGGAGGGAAGGGGGAGGAAACGAATTTGACAAAATTATGCTATGTTCATGTATAAATATACCACAATGAATTTCACCTTTATATCTATAAAGCACCAATTAAAAATAAATAAATAAATGGAGGGAAGGCCAGTAAGGTAGAGGAAAGGGAATGGGGGAGGAATAAGGGGAGGGAAAGAGGAGGCATGGGGGACTGGAATGGAGCCAATTAAATTTCATGAATACATGATTGTTAAAATGAACCCAACCATCATGTATAACTATAATGCACTAATAAAAGCATAAAAGAGAATGATGTCTTTCATATTTACCAACTCTAAGCATCTTTCCCTCTACCTCTGAGAGTAAATTGGGTATTCTATACAACATGTGCCTTATTTAAATTCCTCAAACCTCAAAAAAAGTTATTTTGTTTGTAATTCTTATTGCCTTTTCACCCCACTACATAGTGAACTTCTTTTTCTTTCTGGTACTGGAGAGGTGCTTTGCCACTGAGCTACGTCCTGAACCCTTTTAATTTTTATTTGGAGATAGAGCCTCACTAAACTTCTAAGGCTGACCTCAAATTTGTGATCCCTCTCCCTCAGTCTTCTAAGCAGCAGGGATTACAGAGTGCACCACACCCAATGGTGAACTGTGTATGTGTGTGTTTGTGTGTGTGTGTATGAGTATTTTTTGTGGTACTGGGTATTCAAGCCAGAGCCTCATATATGCTAGGCAAGCACTCTACCACTAAACCACACCCCCAATCCCCAGTCCTTGTGAACTATTTTTTACTGTTCAATAAATCTTTGTTAACATTTTAATGTATGGATGATGCATGGGAACATGGGTTTGAATAGGAAAAAATGAAAAAGAAAAAAAAGAAAATGAAGGTTACAGGTTTCCAAAACAGTCAAATATTTGATGTCTCCATGGTTTGGGGTAAAATTATAAGGGAGGTGGAACCTGTCTTTGTCAATCTCCCTCATCTCTTTCTACATTTTCAGTATCCCCACCTTCCAGGAGAATCAGCCTGCTTGAAAGCTTGCAGAATTCTCACCCCACCTGGACTTTTCCCTTTGTAGTTTCTTCTTCTTTCTCTCTTGACTATCAAAGCATCCACTTAAGTAACATTTAGTTACATCATTATCTTATTGATTTAAACTAATTTAATCTAAGGTATGGTATAATTTAAACTGCACTCTCAGAAAATCTGTACTCTAAAATTGCTGTCTTTTAATTCACAGAAATGTCTTTCAATTTTTCCTGCCCTGTCTATCCTCCTCTCTCCCCTTGTTTCTTACCTAATGTTTCAGAAAATTCAGAATGGAATAACATGGTGAACTACTAATATTTCCATACCCCTCCCCCCTCAAAAAATCCCCACTAGCTTCAGTTTCAAAGGTCACAGTTCTTTTTGTGAAACCATTTAAGACCGCATGGAGACTCCCTGAATTTAGATGGCACACTGGTTCAGAGAATCTGGGTCCTTTTGCCTGTGTCTTTTTCTTTCCTTTCCGTTCTTGCAAATACTTTTTAAAAGTGGAAATCACCTACATTTTTTCTTTTTAAACTGGTAATTGAACCTAGGGGTGCTTTTTACTGCTGAGGTACATTCCTGGCCCTTTTTATTTTTTATTTTGAAATAGGATCTCATGAAGTTGCTTAGGGTCTTACTAATTTGCTGAGGCTGATCTCACAAACTTGTGATCCTCCTATATCAGCCTCCCACTGGGATTACAGGTGTGTGCCACTTGATGGGCTTTCCTACTTTTTTTAAAATGAGATATCTAAATAAAAAAGAAAAGCAACTTGCCAGTAGGTGACTTGGAAAAGAGAATTGAATTAATTACTCTGACTGAAACTAAGTTACTACTAAAATAACCTGGAGTTGTATGGGTCAACAGGAAAAACTTTATTGGTCACCATTTATGGCCATGAAAACTTAGTTGCAGAAGGAATAGCATAGTCTAGTTTTTCAACAAAAGCTCTTAGGCCCAAGAAAGTTAAATATTTGCCATAAATCAGCCTAACTAACGCAATGGGGATAAAAAATGCGAGAGTGGAATTTCCAAACTGAATGCTCTTTCCATTTTGCTGACATGTCTCCTGGTGTGGTCATGGAACTCTGGCCTGAGCATCCCATGGATAGCCAGCATTTCCCAAATCATAGTGCACAACACTAACATGGGAACTTCCTTTAACAAGCATTTGTAGCACTTTGTGATTCTCAAGTCATGGTACCTTTGACCTAAATCATACAAATGACTTTCTTTCATATAAAATATTGACTTATTCAGTGAGTGAAGCAGAATCTGAGGAGGGTGTACCAGAGACATTATCTTGTCATCTCAGAATTACCTCTGGTACTCTTCCACTCCCATATAGATCCACAAAACATCATCACCCCTGAAGGGAAACCCCTCTGCAAGGCCTTTTATTTTTTTTTAAATCTGCTTATATTCTACTAGCTTATATCTAATTTCAATTCTTCTGTCTCGTTACCATCATTTTTCTCAGCTGAACCTCTGATCTCACCATCCCTGCCTTTGGTCATTTCCTTTTCATTACTCTGAAGTCTATTGCTTGACTCACCACTAATCACATTTCTATCATCTCTGCCTCAGGTCCAGGCTCTATTATACCAGTTGGTTCTGTCTCTGTAGCTAACCTAGCCTGAGTTATTAACCCAGTCCTTATTACTGATTCATTCCCTGTCTCTGGCTCTATTTGGGTTCCTATGTCTGACTGATTCCTTGGTTGTACAACTAGTTGTGAAGGCATTTCTGATACTTGATGCATCTGTGGCGAAGAATCTACATTTGTCTTAGTTAAATTCAATCTCAATGTGGCCATATGTCTTATTCTTGTCTTTGTGATAGGAGTCACAAGAAAATTCTGTTCCGAAAGAGCAATCCGAAAAATTATGTGATTGAGCCCAGAAAGGAACCCTAGAGAAAACGAAAAGGTCAAGATTAGCATTGTAGAGTAGTAATAGATAAAATCTCAAGACGGCAAACACCTCTGAGTAGTACAACTGGGTTAATTATAATGGAACTTGATTAACAATATTTTTCTGACTATCTTTCTTATCATCTTAGGAGCCTGAGATTCCAAACACTTATCCCAGCTTTTCTATAGAACAATGATATCCAGGGGGACATGCAAGTCAATCCATTGGGATACAAGAATAATACAGCAGGCTTTGTTTTTGTTTTTGATGTTGATGATCAACCCCCAGGCCCTTTGGCATGCTAGGTAAACACTCTACCACTGAACCACATCCCCACAAGTCATATGTTAAATTCCATTTTTGAGTGTATTTTATAGTGTGATGAAATATATATTTATATAATTAATGTGAACATTTTATAAATACATCGTTTTGGCATGCTTGCTAAAATTGCTTTACTAATAGGTACATGACAAAATGGTTTAGAAAGCACTGTTGTAGTTAATTAATGAATAAAAGTATACATGGGTTTGGGGCTAGGGATACAGCTCATTTGGTAGAGTGCTTGCCTCGCATGCACTAGGCCTTGGGTTCAATCCCCAGCACCCACCAAAAAAAAAAAAAAAAAAAAAAAAAAAAAAGTAAACATGGGCTTAGAAGGATTAAAATAAGTATAGTACAGGCAGAACTCTGATGTTATTGCTCTGTCTTATATTGTAAGATTACAAAGGAAGATAATGTCGAGACTTTCTTTTGGAGATTGAGGAGTTTACATGAGTTTTTCTCACAGAGATGGAGAGGTTATTCACTATGGAAAAAGAAGGAGAGACTTTAAGAGCCATTGTCTGGAAGGACAGAACTCAATAGCTCCTCTTCTACTTACTGAATCCTGCTCTTGTCTGTGCAACTAACATTATAGAAAAAAATAGATAACATTGTAGAAAAAATAGAAACACTTGTTACTAAAGATTGTTCACTGACATGGAAATGATTCTTTTTTAAAAACAAAACTAAATCTATATATCTAGATAGATATATTTTTAGTTGTCAGTGAACCTTTATTTTATTAATTTATTTACACATTGTGCTGAGAATCGAACCCAGGGCCTCACACATGCCAGGCAAGCACTCTACCACTAAGCCACAATCTCAGCTCCTGGAAATGATTCTTGACTGAGCCTTTCCAAATCGTGATGTTCAGGTATGGGGACATATCTCAGTGGTAGAGCTCTTGCCTATCATGTGCAAGATTCTGGGTTCAGTCCCCAACATTGTATACACACATACACAAATAGTGAGCTTCTAATATACTAAACAAATAACCAAAATAAATAAATAAATAAATAAGAGAAAACCAAACATGCAGAACTGCTTTTTCTATGCCTTCACTATTTAACAGGAACATTAACTCACCAGCTATTATGTAGAAGACAATGCCCCACCAAATGAAGCGGTAGACAAATAGGAAATGAGGCTCCAAGACATCCCTACTACACAATTTCACTTGCATCAGGAAAAAAATGAGGCAGAGGAGTAAGCAAGTGCCTGGGATCAGAATGAAAGCAGTCATTGCCAATCATAATTTCCTACCACCCCTCCCATCCTACACTCCTCCCTCTCTTTGCGTTTATTGTCAACCTCAGCCATCTCCATTATGCCATGGAGGAAAGACCTACTTGGCAATTAGCCAAGATGGGAGAATGAAGGGCTTCTACCTTGATTGGAATCAGGATGTTAGATGGAGCCTATATGTAAAACAGCAAGTAGCTAGCTATCTACACAGTGAGATTCTGATTACCAGGAGAGTTCCAATCTATAATATCTCTCCACTAGTTCATCAGAAAGCAATTCTTAGATATGTTTCCATTGGATTAGGTGTAATCCTTTCAGGTACCTTTCTTTAAAAGACAATAACTTTGAAAAAAGTGAAAGTTTATCAAAAAGATTTCCTCCCTTTGGAAAGGACATCATAGGACAAGGGTCTTATGTTGGCAATATTCACATGAGGCTGAGGACTCTTGGTGAAGGAAGGAGAAATGACACAGGAAGGACTTCAGGACGAACTATCTCAATGTCATCACTTTGTACCTGAGATGAAACAAAAGATGGATATGCCCAGATCTATGCAGGTTGTGTTTCCTGGCCTTTTGGTTGAAGAGATGATGAGGCAGATAATCATATTGAGGGTGATGAAGACAGAGATGAGGAAGAAGGCCCTGGAGAATTGGAGGTAGTCTGCCAAGGGAAGAGGAAAAAAAGAGACTTGACTGAGGCAGAGGTGATCTTCCCTTTAAGAAGCCTAGAAACAATCTAGGGACTGGAGTGAGGGGCTGAGGAGGAATGAATCAGTGCCTGCCTTACATGTCATGGACTCAGAGCAAATAGCCACCAACTGGGCAGCTCCATAAGCATCAATAAGGACCCCATTCTCACTTGTTTGTTGACATGTGGAGAAGTTCCTTGAATGGAAAGAAATATTTTATTCCACAATGAGAGAAAAGTTGAAATTATAACTATAAACTTGGAAAATAATAAGGTTTAATGTGAGTTAATTCCTTCCATCCTTTTTTCTTGCAGAACTAGGGATTGAACCTCGGGACACTCTCCCAATAAGCTACATCCCCAACCCATTTTATTTTATTTAATTTTTTAATTTTGAGACAGGTTCTCCCTAGGTCACCTAGGCTGGCCTCAAATTTGTGATCCTTTGGCCTCAATCTTGGCCTCAATCTCTGGAATATCTGGCACCACACCCACTCCCACCCTTCATACTAAGATGTAAATGACTAAGATTTTTTTTCTAAGAGAAGTTATAAATGAAAAGATAAGAAAAAACTCAAGGTCATTGGGCACTGGATTCCTATATTTCAGGGAGTGTGTTTTTAAGTTATCAGGGGAGTCTCTTCAAAACAATCTTGGGCAAGCTGACCTTGTTTGGGATAGGGGCTTGTTGATGAAGAATGGGCAGGGTTGGGGCTGGGGTTGTAACTCAGTGGTAGAGCACTTCCCCAGCAGGTGTAAGGCACTGGGTACAATCCTCAGCACCACTTTAAAAAATAAATTAAATAAATAAACAAACAAACAAATAAATAAAAATAAAGGTATTGTGTCCATCTACAACTAGAGAGAGAGAGAGAGAGAAAAGAATGGGCGGGGCTGTGGGATGAAGAGAGGGAGAGCAGTGAGCTATGGGGGTGTCTGAGCAGATCTCCTAAAGAAGGGGCTCTAAGAATTTTGAATGCACTCACAAGGTGCCTTTGGCTCATGGTTCCAGCAAAGATTATGGTGACATGCTGTCCAAAGCCCCGCCAAGAGCTTCACCCTATCTGCTAACACAATGAACTGCACCCAGTGCAGAGTGGACAAGCAGAGCAGCAGGACAAAAATGAAGCTCAAGAGACTGGCACAGAGCATGTGAATGTAGCTTCGGGTCTTCTCCAGGAACTGCTGCTGTTTGGGTGGCAGACCATAGAAGCAGTGTATTCGGCAGGGGAGAATTGGCTGTGGGGAAGGGAGGACCATATCATGAAAGGGATCTCATCTTAGACGTCTCCCCCTCCACATACAGAAAGACAAGTCCCAAATTGCATACTAGAGGGAACTCCTACTCCCGACACACTTCAGGACCAAAGTCTCTGGCACCAAAGCCTCCCACAGGTTTCTATTTCTTTAAATATTTCCCTCCTCCCCCTGCTTCTCTCCCTCCCTCCCCCCCTCTCCTTTTCCCTTTCTCTCTCTCCCCCTTTTTCCATCTCTCTTTCTTTCCAGAACTAGGGATTGAACCCAGGGTTACTCTACCACTGAACTATATTCCCAGCTCTTTCTAAATTTTATTTTGACACAGGATTTCACTAATTGCCAAGACTGAAACTCAACTTGCAATCCTCCTGTCTCAGCATCCCTAGTAGCTGGGATTACAGGTGTGTGCCACCACACCTTGCTTAATGTTCTTCTTTTTTTTTTAATTCATTTTTTACCCATCCTTCTCTGGTTAAAAAAAGGGGGGAGGTGACTTTTGCCTCTCCCACCTTGACATTTAGTGCCATACAAGAACTGCTTCCTCCAAAAGGACCCCACCAATACCCAGCTCATAAAAGGCCTCACCCGGTATGTTATGTTGTTCAGTATGCTGACTCTGTGAGAATTGTGGAAGATCATGCCATTTTCTTCCTTCCTTTCCATCCTAGCTTCTGGTTCACTGCTCTTCTTAACTGCCATGGAACCTAATCTGCTCTGCCCTAACACCCTTTCCTACCCCTCCCCCACCCAACACACAGAACCAACAGGGATCAGAATGTATCAGATGGTACAGTGTCACTGTCTCATTTGGTAGATCTGGTCAAATTTCTTTCTCCCACCCAGGTGTCTGCTGAGCTTCAGAGGTACACAGCAAACCGAATACTCAACCAGATTTCTTACTGACACATCACACCCAAGAAGTCTTTAAGAAATACAGTCATCTTCTCTCTACCCTGCATTCCTTTCCTGTGTCCTTGTCTTCTCTCTCTCTCTCTCTCTCTCTCTCTCTCTCTCTCTCTCTCTCTCTCTCTCTGTGGTACTGGGAGGATTAAACCTATGGGTCCTTTACCCTGAGATACATCCCCAGTCTTTTTTTTTTTTTTAATTTTGAGACGGTCTTGTGGAGTAACTGAAACTGGCCTTGAACTTGCCTGCCTCAACTTCCCAATCTCTGGGGAATACAACCTCTTTTTTTGTTTTTGTTTTGTTTTGTCTTGGTACTGGGAATTGAACCCAGAGGCACTTTACCACTGAACTACATCCCCAGTCTTTTTTTTTTTTTTTTTTTTTTTGAGGCAGGTTCTCACTGAGTGGCAGAGACTGGTCTCAAACTTGAGATCCTCCTGCATCAACCACGTGAGTTGCTGGGATTACAAGTGTGCACTACCACCATGCCCAGCCTCTTTGAAGTTTTCAAACACATCTTACATTTCTGTTTCTACTGACTCAGCACATCTCTTCGTCATCTGTGTTCTGGATTTCTACAACAGCTTTTTAACCTTGTCTCTTTGCTACCAGGCATGCTCTTCTTCAGTTCATTTTCCACAAAGTTACCAAAATCTATGCCTTTTTTTTTTTTTTTTTGCGGTGCTGGGGATCGAACCCAGGGCCTTGTGCTTGCAAGGCAATTACTCTACCAACTGAGCTATCTCCCCAGCCCCAAAATCTATGCCTTTAAAAAATAAACCTAAGTATGTCTCTCCTATGCTTAAGATTGTTATGAAATAAAAGTTCGTTCACATGAATTGATAAAGCCTAATAAGATCTGGTTTCTGCTTACTTATTCAACCTCATTCAATCCTTTAATACTTTGTGTCAGATATTGTGTGAGGTATTGAGGGTACAGTGATGTGTTCCTCCAGATCCACTTTCCATCTTTGTTCAAGAAGACCAACTGATATGAACTAGGTTCCTTTGCCACCCAACTTCTCATTGGATTTACTAATGGCAGACACCTGCAGAGGACCAGAAGTCTAGATAAGAGGAAGATCACTATGTTTATTCATTCTTGTCTCCCTACCTGATTACTGAGGGTTGAGGGTTGTCTACATACCTTTATCTAGGATAGAGTTCCTGCCAGAAACCTCCCCCCCCCTTTTTTTTTTTGTGGTGCTGGTGATTGAACCCAGGGCCTTGTGCATGCAAGGCAAGCACTCTACCAACTGAGCTATATCCCCAGCCCAGAAACCCTTTTCCGAGAAGTTCAATGAATTGCAAGAAAGATGAATGCAAAGAAATCCCCAGTGAGGCAGTTTTTTGGATAGAGGATTGGTCCCAAGGCCTCACACATGCTAAGCATGAACTCTAGCACTGAGCTATCTCCCCAGCCCCTTTGACATACTATAATCAAACTTTTTTTTTTGGGGGGGGGTGCTGGGGATCGAACCCAGGGCCTTGTGCTTACAAGGCAAGCACTCTACCGACTGAGCTATCTCCCCAGCCCCTATAATCAAACTTTTGAAAGCCAAAAATGAGAGAATCTTGAAAGCATCAAGAGAGAAAACTGACTCATCATTTATAAGAGATCATCAATAAGATGAGCCCGAGACATCTACTTAGAAACTTGGGATACAGAAGGCATTGGCCCCTAAATTTAAAGTGCAGAAAGAAAACCTGCCTATATCCCGAAAATCAAAATCCTATATCCCGAAAAACTGCCCTTTAAAAGTGAGGAGAAATTAAGACATTCCCAGATAAACAAAAGTTGAGGGATATTGTTCATTTTTATCTGACCTGTTCATGAGAGTTGGGCAGAGTGAACGGAAAGGTTGTAGAGATATTTTAAAAATATTAGTCTATAAGTACATACTATGGCAAATTTGATTTGTAACTTCATATTTTGATTTCTATATAATTTAGGAAACTAATGCATTTAAAAGAATTATTTTGTCTTGAAGCATACAATGTATAAATGTAATTTTGTGACACCAACTCAAAGGGGTGGGGACAGAGTTGTAAAGAAGTATTTTCATGTTATTAAAGTTAAGCAGGTATAAGTTCAAGTTAGACTGCTATAACTTTAAAATGTCAAATGTAATCTTCATGGAAACCACAAATAAAATATCTGTCAAATACACACAAAATGAAATGAGAAAGGAATTTAAATATTTCACTACAAAAAACAATTAGAAAAAAATATGTAGAAAAAGATAATGCAGGGGTTGGGGATTTAGTTCAGTGACAGAGCACTTGCCTAGCACACACAAGGCCCTGAGTTTGGTTCTCAGCCCTGAAAAAAAAAAAATGCAGAAAATGAGGGACAAAAAAGCAATAGCCATGTTGAAAACAAATAACAAAATGACAGAAGTAAGTCCCTCCTTATCAATAATTACTTTCAATGTAAATGGATCAAATTCCCCAAATAAAGATAAATATTGGGCTGGGTTCGGTGGCACATGCCTGTAATCCCAGCAGGGCGGGAGGCTGAGGCAGGAGGATCATGAGTTCAAAGCCAGCCTCAGCAACTTAGTGAGGCCCTAAGTAACTCACTGAGACCCTGTCTCTAAATAATATATAAAAAAGAGCCAGGGATGTGGCTCAGTAGTTAAGTGCCCCTGAGTTCAATTCTTATATGAAAAAAAAAGGACAAATATTGGGAGAAAGGATAAAAACACATGACCCACCTATATGCTGTCCATAGAGACACACTTAAGATCCAAAGATACAAATAGATCAAAAACAAAAGGATAAAAAAACATTCCATGCAAATAATAATCAAAAGAATATGGGTGGCCATATATAAGGTAAAATAGAACTTTAAAAAGTTTATGAGACAAAGAAAAGATATTATATATTAATAAAATATTCAATAAAGCAAGATTTGACAGAAACGTTTACATAATGAAAGACTGTGGAAATATATAAAACAAAAATGGACAGAATTCAAGGAGAGATAGTTCTACAATAATAGCTGGGGACTTCAATACCCTTTTTTTTTTTTTTTTTTTTTTTCAGTGCTGGGGATTGAACCCAGGGCCTTGTGCTTGCAAGGCAAGCACTCTACCGAGATAGCTATCTCCCCAGACTATTCTCAATAATGAAATACCCTATTCTCAATAATGGATAGAACAACCAGATAAAAGATAAGTAAGGAAATAGAAGAATTAACCCAATAAGTCAACTAAATTTAAAAGATGCATACAGGACACTCTCCAACATCAATAGCTTATACACCTTCTCAAATGTACACAGGACTTTTTTAAAAGATATACCATATTTTTGTCCACAAATTAAGTTGCAATGAATTTCTAAAAACAGAATCATGCAAAGTATCTTCCCTAACTACATTGGATAAACTTAAAAACCAGTCACAGAAATAATACTGGAAATCATAAATTAAATTAAATAACATACTCTTAAACGACCAGTGAACCAAAGGGGAAATCAGAAGTGAAATTAGAGAATCCTTAGAGACTAATGAAAATACAATATATCCAAACACAATATGTAGTGAAAGCAATGCTAAGTGGGAAATTTATACCTATGTATGCCTATACTAAAAAATAAGAAACAGAGCTAGGCACAGTAGGCCATGGCCATAATCTCAGCTACTTCAGAGGCTGAGGCAAGAGGATCACAAGTTCAAGATCAGCCTCCACAATTAAGTGAGACCCTGTCTCAATACCAAAAAAAAAAAAAAAAAAAAAAAAGGGCTGAAGAGTGCTGGGGTTTTGGCTCAATGGTAGAGCACTTGCCTAGCATGCATGAGGCCCTGGGTTCAATCCTCAGCACCATAAAATCAATCAATCAATCAATAAATAAAGGTTCTGTTTCCACCTATAACTAAGTACTTTTTTAGAAAAGGGCTGAGGATGTAACTCAATGGTAAAGTGCTCCTGGGTTCAACCCCCAGTTTAAAATAAAATAAACAACAATAAAAATAAATAAAACACAAGGAGCTGGGATGTAGCTCAGTGGTAGTGGTAGAGCACTTGCCTAGCATGTGTGAAACTCTAGTTCAATTCCCAGCACCGCTTTAAAAAAAAGGAAAAGAAAGGAAACATCCCAAGTCAATGACCTAACTTTATAACTTATGAAATTAGTAAAAGAAGAACAAATGAGCATGATTACAGCAGAGATAAATGAAGTAGAGAATTTTTAAAAAAAGAGAGAAAATGAACAAAACTAAAGTTGTTTCCTTAAAAATATCAAAATTGACAAACTTTTAGCTAGGAGGAATTAATAAAGAGAGGAAAAAGATTCAAATTACTAAATTGGAAATGAAAATAAGGCATTACTACCAATTACACAGAAATAAAAAGTATTGTAAGATGGAACTTTGAACAATTGTACACCAACAAATAGGATAACCTAAATGACACTGACAAATTTCTAGGAAATACAAAATCTATGAAGACCAAATCATGAAGAAATAGAAAATCTGAATAGACTTATAACTAGGAGGACATTGAATCAGTAATGAAAAATCTACAACAAGGAAAATTCCTAGAACTGATTCCTTCATGAATGAATTCTACCAAACATTTAAGAACTAATTCCAATCCTTCTAAAATGTTTCCAAAAAATTGAAGAGAAGGGACATTTCCCAGTGTATTCTATGAGGCCAACATTACACTGACGCAGAAGACAAACAAAACACTACAGGAAAAAAAGTTACAGATCAATATTCCTTCTGAATATTGATACAAAAAATTCTCACAATACACTAGAAAACTGAATTCAGGAACAAATTAAAAAGGAGCATACACAATGAAGTGGGACTTATTGCTGGTAGGCAAAGCTGTTTCCACATATGAAAATAAATCAGTGTAACACACCTTATTAGTAGAATGAAGGGAAAATGCATGATCATCTTGAATTATGCAGGAAAAAATTTGACAAACATCAGTGCCCTTTCACAATAAGTACACTTAATAGACTAGGAGCAGAAAGAAACTACCTCAATGTAGTAGAAGTTACGTATACACAAATCACAGCAAACATTATACTCAATAGGGAAAAACTGAAAACCTTTCTTCTAAGATCACAAACTAGACAATGACATCTGCTTTTGCTCTTTATTCAACATTATAGTAGAAGTTGTAACTAAAGTAATTAGGAAAGAAAAATAAATAAAGCCATCCAAACTATAAAGGAAGAAATGAAATTATCTCTTCTTACAGATTAATAATCCTATATGTAGAACCCCTAAAACACACACACACACACACACACACACACACACACACACACACAGGTACAATTGTTGAATCAGATAAATGAATTAAAACAAGCAGCAGGGTACAAAGTCAACATTCAAAATTTAGTTGCACTTTGATACATTAATGATGAGCCACCTGAAAAGGAAATTATAAAATAATTCCATTTGGGTTAACATCAAAATGGATAAAGAGCCAGGTATGATGGCACATGCCAGTAATTCAGGGTACTCTGGAGGCTGAAGCAGGAGGATCACAAGTTTGAGGCCAGCCTCAACAAAAACCTAAATGGAAACCCTGTCTTAAATTTTTTTAAAAAAAGGATAAAGTACTTAGGAATTAACCAAGGAGGTAAAAGACTTATATAATGAAAATCATAAAAGACTAATTAAAGAAGTTAAAGAAGAAATTCTATTATCATGAATTGGAAGACTTAACTATTGATGTCGGTACTACCTAAAGTGATTCATAGATTCAATTTAATCCCTATCAAAATCCTAGTAGCATTTTTGCAGAAATAGAAAACCCATCCTAAAATTAGTATTGATTCTCAAGGGACCCTTAGTAGCCAAAATAAAATTTAGAAAGAACAAAATTACTTCAAAATACCGCACATGGGCTAAGGTATCTCTAAGTGAAAGAGTGCTTGCATAACAAACACAAGGCCCTGGGTTGGATTCCCAGCAATAACATGCCAAAAAAAAAAAAAAAAAAAAAAAAAGCACTGTACAGCTCTAGTAATTGAAAAGTGGTATTGGGGCGGAGGGAAAGATGCATAAATCAATGAAATAAAATAGAGAACTTAGAAATAAACTCTTGCATACATGGTAAAATAATTTTTTTGTTGTAGTACTAGGGGTTGAATATTTGCAAATCATATATCTACCACTAAGCTACATCTCCAGCCCTTTTTATTTTTTATTTTGAGACAAGTTGCTGAGGCTGGCCTCAAACTTGCAGATCCTCTTGCCTCAGCCTCCTGAGTAGCCTGAGTAGCTGGGATTACAGGCATGTGCCACCATACCCTGCCATGGTAAAATAATTTTTGATGGGGGTGCCAAGACCATTCGTGGGGGAAAGGATAGTTATTTGAACAAATTTTGTTGGGAAAACTTGATGTCCATATGTTATATAATGAAAGTAGACCCTTGTTTTAGTCAGCTTTTTAGCTGTTGTGACTAAATGACCTGACCAGCACAACTGTAGAGGAAAAATTTATTTGAGGGCTCGCTGTTTCAGAGGTCTTAGTTCATAAAAGTCTGGCTCCATTCCTTGGGGCTCGAAGTGAGGCTGAACACCATGGCAGGAGAGGGTAGCAGAGGGAAGCAGCTCACATCATGGTGATCAGAAAGCAGAGAGACTCCACTTTTCAGATACAAAATATATACCCCATAGCTACACTCCAATTTCCACCTCTTCCAGTCACACCCTACCACTTCAGTTAATCCCATTAGGGATTAATTCACTGATTGGGTTAAGACTCTGTACAACTGAATCTTTTCTCCTTTGAACCTTCTTGGAATGTCTCACATGTGAGTTTTTGGGAGGCACCTTTCATCCAAACCATAACAACACTTATCTAACACCATATACAAAAATTAACTCAAAATGAATCAAATACCTAAATGGAAAGCTTAAAAAGTATAAAACTCTTAGAAGAAAATCTAGGGAAAATGCTTTATGATATTGGATTTGGCAAGAATTTCTTGGAAATGATACAAAAGTCATAGGCAGTAAAAGAAAAAGAAATAGATAAACTGGGTTTAATGAAAATTTAAAATTTTTTGTGCATTGAAAAAATATAGGGACTGGGGTTGTGGCTCAGTGCTGGAGCGCTTGCCAAGCATGTGTGAGGCACTGGGTTCAATCCTCAGCACCACATAAAAATAAATAAATAAAATAAAGGTATCGTGTTCATCAACAACTAAATATATATATATATATATATATATATATATATATATATATATATATATATATATACATCCGGGTGCAGTGGTCCATGCCTGCAACCCCAGCAGCTCAGGAGGCCAAAGCAGGAGGATTGTGAGTTCAAGGCCAGCCTCAGCAATTTAGTGAAGTCCTAAGTAACTTAGCAAGACCCTGTCTCTGAAATAAAAATATAAAAAGAAAAAAATATATATATAAAGGGCTTGGGATGCAACTCAGTGGTTAAGCGCTCCTGGTTCAACCCCCACTACCAAAAACCAAACCAAATGAAACAAACAAAACAATATAGCTGGGCAAGCCCCACCTCAAAATAAAAAATAAAAAGGACTGGTAATGTGGCTCAGTGGTTGAGTGCCCCTGGGTTCAATCCCAAATACCAATATAAACAGAGTAAAAGGGCAATTCATGGAATAGGAGAATATATTTGCAAATCAGATATCTTTTTTTTTTTCTTTTGCGGTGCTGGGGATGGAACCCAGGGCCTTGCATGCAAGGCAAGCACTCTACCAACTGAGCTATCTCCCCAGCCCCAAATCAGATATCTAATAAGGCATTGATAATAGATAGACTCCTAAAACTCAACAACAACAGAAACCAACTCAAAAATGGGCCAAAGACTTGAATACAAATGGCCAATAATCACATGAAAAGATGCAAAACATCCCTAATCATTAGGGAAATACAAATCAAAACTATGATGAAATACCACCTCACAAACATTAGGATGTTACTGTTTAAAAACAAACAGAAAATAACAATGTTGCCAATGATATGGAGAAATTGGAATACTTGTACATTGTTGGTGGAAATGTAAAATAATGTAGCCCCTGTGTTAAACAGTATGGTGGTTACTAAAAAAAATTAAAAATAGAAAAAAGTGGTAAAGCCCCTTTAGAAGAAAGTTTGGCAGTTTTTAAAGAATATAAAACTAAACATATTCATATCATATGATCCAGCAGTTATGCTCTTTGGTATTTGTCCAAATGAGTGAAAACTTACCTTCATATGGATGTGTGAAGCAGTTTTATTCATAATTGCCAAAAACTGGTGGCAATGAAAAGAATCAGTACATGAATGGCTGAATAAACTTGTACATTTAAAAACAGAATGCTGCTGTTCAGTACTAAACAGAAATTAGCTTTTAAGCAATGAAAAGGCATGAAAGAGACTGAAGTTCCTATTATTAAAGGAAAGAAGCCAATCTGAAGTGTCTATATAGTTTATGATTCCATCTATTAGACATTCTAGAAGAGACAAAATGATGGAAAAAGTAAAAGATCAGTAGTTATATCAGGGATGAGAGAGAGGGAAGGATCAATAGGCCCAGCACAGAGGATTTGTAGGGCAATGAAACTACTCTTTCTTTTAAAAATTAGGGAGTAATTTCAGACTTGGAGAAAAGTTGCAGGAAGAGTACAGAATACAGAAGTGCTGGGGAGTGATACTGACCAAATTATATTGTTATATTATATGCATGTACAAATATGTAAAAATAAATCCCACCATTATGTATAACTATAATGTACCAAT
This sequence comes from Sciurus carolinensis, assembly GCF_902686445.1. Lineage (NCBI taxonomy): Eukaryota > Metazoa > Chordata > Mammalia > Rodentia > Sciuridae > Sciurus > Sciurus carolinensis. Next base: position 83,456,161 of record NC_062214.1, read on the forward strand.
AAAAAATGTGGAAAGAGAAAAAAGAGTATAAAAATATTATATATTCTTTACTCAAATTCACTTATTGTGAACATTTGGCCCATTTACTTTACCATTTAGTCTCTTGATCTGTGTACCTGGGACTCTTTCATAAGGTCCCTTCGACTTCTTTTTTTGCCCCCAGTCAGCTCAATGACAATAGCTCATGTTGTTTATTCTATGGGACACTGGGCTGTGCCACTTCCATTTCTGGTAGCAGTCTCCAATACAGATGTGATGCTAACATATGAGCAAATCTTATTTTATGGAAATTCTACTAACTTCAGATACTTTCATTAACTAGTCCTTGGTTTCAGATGGATTTATGGCCAGCTAAAGAAGCTGCATATATATATATATATATATATATATATATATATATATATATATATATATATATATATAATAAAGGAGCTGTTTGTTCATTTGATTGGAAGGGAAGTTGCCATACCTTGGTGTCAGCTTCAAACTGACTACATTTAGAACAGAGCTGATTCTTTTCTTTTTATTGTGGTACAGATAGGGGGGCACTCTACCATTGTGCTACTTTCCAAGTTATTTTTATTTTTTATTTTGAGATAGACTCTCACTAAGTTGCCTAGACTGACTTAAAATATGCTATCCTCCTACCTCAGCCTCCCCAGTAGGTGGGAATAAAGGTGTGCAATTGGCATGGCTATCACAGAGCAAATTCTAACTATTTATTTGTGCATTTGAACTTGGCCTGGCTCTTTGGGATCACTAATAGTTTTCTGTCTTGACTACAAATGTATTATTTAATTAAACAAGTATTTATTAATCATCTATCATGATTAATAATCATGATAATCATCAGTGCATGCTAGGCATTGTTCTACTCATTGAGAACTCAGCAGGGAATAAAACTGACAAATAGCTTCTGCCCAGAAGTTTGCATTTTAGAGAAGTGTACCAGTTAGCTATTGCTGCAACAGTGTTGTACAATAAACACTCCTGATGTTCTTGTTGATTTCCAATAGCAGGCACTTATTTTTTCTTATTCACAATTCTGCAGATTGGATGAAGTTTGATCTTGGCTGG